>NW_028258138.1:44268787-44571818 GCF_053883595.1 Heterocephalus glaber
GGAAATCTTTCCTAGACACCAGAAATTGAAAAAGTACACACTATCACTTGACATGCTTTAGAAGCCATGCAAAAGAAAGTTCTTCAAGTTGAAACAAACAAATGCAAAATAGCTATAAGAAAACATTGGTAATATCTCACTAGGAAAGGTTAATATATAAGCTTTGGCATTGCTGCTTGGTCTGTATCATGATGTATGAAATTATTCCCAGGTTAGCTTAGAGGAATTTTTTTTTTTTAATCCTCCAGATGACTGAATTCTGTGTGTCCCTTAACATATTACTTTGTGTGTGAATCAACTTACATGTGGAAGTTGGGAAATCGGAAAATTACAGGTATAGGAAACAAAATTTCTTATCTAGAACTTTTCTGCATCCAAATATGACAGAAAACTCCGTAGCAGCCAGGGGTGTTGATGCACATGTATAATTCCAGCACTCTGGGAAGCCAAGGTAGGAGAATCACAATTTCATGTCCAGCCTGATCAGTTTGGCCACTCAGCATGACTATGTCTCAAAAAAAGAAAGAAAAAAAGAAAAAGAAAGAGAGAGAAAGAATATAAGAAAACATAAGCTGTTGAGCTTATCTTTTAAAAGTTGACATTACCTTATTCCTAAGACTTACACTAGCCACTCAGTGAAAATTTCTATAATGTCCTTACCTTCTTCATATTTCCATAACATTCTTTAGCCTAGAATGTTCTTTTCTTATGTTTACTATTTGTTTTATACACCAGACTTTAATGTTATAATATAGTGATTCTTATTTTCTTGCTCCACTGTCATTCTTAAAACTTATTAAAAAATATTTTATATATTGCTAAATAGATAAATTTTAAAGAAATTAAAGATTGTAGAAGAGGAAGAAATGATGCAAACTACCCATGGTCTTTTGGGATTTGTGTTCACTTCATTATTAAGACTAGTTACAAAGGGTTTTCCTCTTCTGTTTCTGTGGCCAGCAAAAGATCAGAAAATGCTAGGGCATATAAGTAGTTATTTAGTAAGTCACGTGTGTTGCCCATCTCTGGCTACTTGTAACTACCTTGACTCTGATTATATAAAGAAATGGAATTTAAGGGAAAAGCCAGGTACCATAGATATATGAATGTAAAAGGAAGTAATTTATTTGAAATTTTAATGAATAGTCTACTTATACAGAAAGTTAGTCCAGATTCTTTTTCTCTTAAATTCTTGTTTCAAAATCCATGCTCACATGAATTTATTATAAGAATCAAGTCACATTTAATCTCTTCTCTTGCATTTATGCTATGAGAACCTTTTAAGGAAAGAAAAACCACAATATATTAGGAAAAAAGAAGGGCACTAGCTTTGATCATGTGGCTCTCTTTCAGTCATCTCTCTCATGGATTACTGAAGATATCCTCTTATTATAAACTGCACTGTTCAGATGTCTCCAGAGACACTAGGCTTATTGAAAACTTACTCATGTTATGATTTAATACAAATTAATTGTTTATCCATCTCACAAAAGAATGAAAATTCAGATTTGTGTCCAAACTGTAGGGATTTCAGAGGCTTAATTGCAGCTTTTCTAGTTATTTCTTGATTTGGTATCACACTTTCCATGAATTCTTTACTTCAATGTGTCCTGCCATCTGGGGCTAATATAAATAGTTTTACATTTATAATCTAACCAACAACTATGGGACAGAGCAGCAAACTAGTTGTCTAGATTTCTGTAAAACATTTTCATTTTCATTTGTTGGTTGGATTTCTTTATGTTTAGCAGCAAAATTTTAGTTGAGGATTTTATGAACTGAGAGATTGTATAGAAACACAGAACAGTAACCCACTGATGCACCAAACATGTTTGCTAACAGTGCTGTGCTACTTCCTAGTTCCCATACCCAAATATGTTCTAAATTACAGTACCTTACCAACAGACCACCTGCTTACCTTCTTGCTACTCAGCCTCCTCAGATCTCTCATCCAGCATCATTCTTTTTCTTTCTTTCTTTTTTTTTCAGGTAGGTGGAGCATTTCCCTTTTTATTCTCTCAGGGTTTTCCTCTAAAATTTTGAGTTGTATTCACCTTTTGGAAATTATTGTTTTGCCACGTGCTGTATGTACTCTGTCTATATTTCCTTATCCAAAAATACATTAAGGTACTGTGATAGTGAAAAGGCCACTTGGATTAACCCCCAAAGCTTTTAGTGGGTCAAATGAATTAACACGCCTTTAAAATTTTATTTACTCCCTTGATATGAACAAATATTTACTTTAGTTTCCCTTCTCTCCACCTCTATAAGATATAACCTTCATTTAGTGGAGTTTTAATTCACAATCACCCACAAACTCAGCATAATCAGCTATAATTTTTGTCTTAAATAGCAGTCTGTTTTTTTCAAGCTACTTTTATACAATCCCAGCACATCACTGCATGACATCAATTTTAAGAAATGCCTTCATAAACTCTTAAGGAAAGCCAAACAGCTGTCTTCATCCTTACATCAATAGTAGAAAAAAATTGAAACAAAATAATTAAACAATTAGAAGTCATTTTTAACCAATATGTAAAATAATTGAATTGTGCTGATATGTAAAAAAGCATTGTGTGGATCCCAGGAAATGACAAATTTAAATTAGTATGTGATTCAAACATATTTGTATGGTTTATATTTATATTGAATAATGCTGTGACACAAGAAAGATGGGTTGTTCATAATCTCAGAATTGTTTTGTTTTTCATCCCTTGTTGCACTACAACAATGTCAGAATTAAAAGTATGTTTTTATATTTAGTCTCATAGAAAGTATTGTTTGTATCTTCCAGGTTTTAATTTCATATGTAACTTCCAATAGAAATTGCTCCATTCATTGAGGCACTATGACACCAAATTATATGCTCTGAGCAACTGTCGCTCTTTGTAGATATTTAGATGTACAAATGAGAACTGACATGCCATGTATCTGATGAATCTGTCAATGGTAACAGTATCAATGAGCTTTGAACACTGTCAGTTTCTGGGAATATCTGAATTAAACTGAAAATTAAAAAGAATGTTGGTGTATCAGAATAAGTGTTTTAAAGTGATAGTGCTTCTGGTGACATTTTAGTTTCCCACTGAGAGAACCTGAAGCACTGCACATGGAAATGAATGTTGTAGTACAGGAGTGAGATTTTTTTTCAGAAGATCAAGATATGTGATAGTTATTATGTGAAGAGTGAATTTCTAAAACATAATTTTAACTTAAATTATTGTATTTGCTTAAAATCAATTATGCAGTTGTGTGTGCATTCTTTCACATGATGATATAAAACTAATAGATTTAACAATAATATGTATTTGTATTTATATTTATACATAGAGGAATTGGATCTTGCAGTATTCAGTGTCTTCTTTTGTTAGTAATGAGAAAATTAGACTATAGATAATGTATCTTTTTAGTTCATTTTAAAATTTTTCATTTTATGTTTTTACAGCTTCTTCATTTTAATTCTTACTAGTCAACTCTTTCTTAATTTTTTATTTTACCATATGATAAAGCAACATGTAATAAATAAATCTACATATAATAGTTTTATTAACAATCTACAATTTTCCCTCATTGATTTTATCACAACTTGTACTTATGTACTATTTTTTCTTGAAGACAAATCTAAGTGCAAGAAAGTTTCCAACACAGAGCCAACAATCTAGCAAAAAGACTAGATCATAGTATGTCAGAAACTAGAACATATATGAAATAAATTAATATTTCCATATAAAAATATAAATAATTCAAAAATTAAGAACAATTTAGTTTTTTGTTTTTTATAATGATCCTTTCTATTCAGAGTTAATGTGTACAGGTACGTAACAGGCAATTTATTATGAGAATTGGTTTAGGGTGTCTGAGAAGAGCTGTGATGTGTCATCTACAAACTGGAGAATGCGGAATCCAAGCATGTGATTCAGTCTGAGTCCATAGCTTGGAGAACCAGGAGATCGAAAGAATCAAGGCTAGAAAAAAATTAATGTCCTTCTCATCTTCAAGATGAGAAGAAGGGAATGTGTACTTCCTCTACCTTTTTGTCCTGTTTAGATCTGAACAGGTTAAAATGCTCCACTTTAATTATTAGGGTAGGGCTTTTTTACACAATTTATGTATTTATACATTAATTTGTTTCAGAATCACCCTTATAAACTGATTCAATAGTAATTTTTTAGTATCTATCTGGATATCCTTTAGCCCAATGAAGTTGACACACAAATTATTCATCTTATTTTTTATCAATAAGTCTGAATGATGATAAGAAAACATAATAAAGGGTAAATATATATAAATTTAATTTTAAATGATAAAATATTATTTGTTTGATAGTCTGATCTTAGAATCAGATGTTTTTCTATTTCATTAATAATTTATAAATGTTTCCAATGGAATTGACTCATTGATTTAATACACTCCAAATCACTTACCCTGTAGGCCAGAAATTAAAGCCAAGTTTTTATTCAAAATTTTCCTTGAGGAATAGTAATGGTTAAGTTGGATAAAGTTAAAGAATATGCTTTCTTTTCTTTTTTGTTTTTGGCTATTCTTAGCATCTTTATTAATAATTAATATTTTATCCTGATCTTCGAGTGTATAGAGGCAGCCATGGTTAACTCTCCTATCTAGGATCCTGTAAGCCTACGTAATAAATCAAGTGGATAATTATATCCATATTTTTCAATGAATTCTCTTCCTCTAGGAAATCCTAACCAATACAGTCAAAACACTTTTTACAGCAGCAAAAGCTGGTAGGCCTCAGAATATTGCCCACTTTTGATGGGCAATGGGCATGGGAGACAGAAACACTGACATGTGATATAAAGAGGACCCCAGGGTGCTGGTAGCAGTTGCACAGGTTTATTCATTTTGCAAAATCATAACAAAGTGTGTTCTTAGTTTGTACACTATATAGTATTTTTATTACCCCACAACTCTATGATTTCTCTGAAATATTCTTAGACAATCATTTTCATCAGAGAAAATACTACGTTCATTCACAGAAAATTTTAAAAAAGCATTGGATTTTTGGAAAGCATTCAGAAAACAGGGAATGAGGCACAGTGGATAAGAATGATTTGCATAGCTGTCATATATTTTCATGGATAAGTCAGGAAACAAGTCCAGAGTCTGATGACCGAGGATATTATAGGACATGTTAACATCTAATATTTGACCAGTAAGATAATCTTTAAATAGTATTGATCATAAGGGTTTTTAAAAATGAAATTATTGCTAGATAACAATAAATTATAAAATTATAATAGTAAAACTTAGAGTATTTTGTCCTTATTGTGTTAATTCCAATACTATGTACAGAAAGGTATTAAAATTTATCCCTTTCTGTCTAAAGGAGTAGGGGAAATGGGAGGGGTAGGGGAAAGGAAAGAAGGGAAAAGAAAAAGTATGTGAAAAATTAAAAAATGGAAACAAAGTCTTTGTAAATAGGGAAGGGTGGAGGGGGTGAAGGAAGGGCAAGGGAATGGGGAAAAATAAGAACCAAGATACATCATGCAAGGTTACAAGATCCCAATGATGAATGTAATTGTATTGTATACCTAAAATGTACCAATAAACTTAATGGAAAAAAAAATTTATTCCTTTCTTCTGTTTCCTACCTTCTTTCCTTTCAAATGATAAAAACTCATTCTTAGCAATCAGTTTGAATACATTATTAAGTTCCATGAACAAAAAAATACTAAATATGTGTTAAAAGTTTAATTTCTTAAAAAACAAAATTCAAAATAATAAAGAAGTAATCTGCTGCAGTAGATTGGAGTTAGTTAGGGATTGACAGGACGCCTTTTCATCATTACTGATAGAATCAATCAGTAACCCATCACAGCCTTCCTGAATGCAAATAGTCTATCAAGCTAGTCCTTGAAAAGTCATGAGTGATTATGTTTGACTTGAGAGATATTGTGCTTTTATGAGCTCATTAATTCATAGGTCAATACAAATAGGACTATTAAAGAAGACAAAAAATACTTACAATGGGAAACTAAATCTCCCCCTGGATTGGCAGTGTTCCTGTCAAAAATTAGTCTCTCTGTTCATGGGCTTGACATGTAACATACATGCAGAATACTTGCTTTTAATTCCTCCTGAAACATTGCTTTTTACATTCATGAGTAGTAGATCTGCAGCCATTTGTCTGTATTCTCCCATGTGAAAAATAAGAAGCCTTCTTTTATCTCCCCAGGAATGAAATTATTACATTCCATAGTACTGACTGTGCTGGCAGAAAAGATGGTTTTTTAGCATGAGGTCACCAGAGAATTTATAGAATTATCTCCTTGTATGCTGATATTTCAAAATAAAACCCTAGATTATAAATTTGAAGACACTTTCCTTGTGTTGTCTTTGCAGGTATGTATTTAAATTTCAAAGGATAACAAACTAGGATTCTGCTACACTTCTTACAGATAAAATAATTTGTTTACACTGAAGAGATTGGATTGATCTCTCTTTTCCTCTCTTTTTCTCTCCCATTCCATCTCTCCCTCAATCCCTCTCTCTCTCTCATCTCTCACTCAAGCAAGAGGTGAGGAACAACTGCCTTCTTTACATATAAGCAAAAAAAAATTGTATTTCTGCAGCCTTTGCCTACATATCAGTTCCTTTTATTCATGTCTCTTACTACCTTGCTGAAGGGGTGATAGGCATAAAGAAATCAATGTTATATTTTATTCTACTTGTTGTTACTACTTTGAAGAAAACCCTGATCCAGAAATTTGGCTTTTCTGCTAATCTCTCTAAATCTACATTACCTGTCTCTGTCTCCATTATTCAGAAGCTTAGCAGTTTCTGGTAACATTTAATAAGATATAATTCAAATTGAACTATCAATGGGTTAGTTTTCCTATCAATTATCCAAATATTTTCAAATGTGCTTATATGTAAAAGACACTTTGTAATGGTTCTGAAATATTGACATAAAATAAAATCTTATTTAAATATTTATAAATTGATGTAACATTATGTAAATTCAGCAAAGGAAAATATTTATTTTGAAATTATGAGTATTTTAAAGTGAGCTTGGGGCTGGGTATGTAGCTTATTGGTACTCACCTGTATGGCAAGTTCAAGGTCCTGAGTTTGATCCTTGGTACTGAAAATAAATAAATAAATAAATAAATGATAAATAATAAATAAGCTATTATTTTGAAATCAAAACTATAAGAAAATAGATATTTATTTCTTCAAAGTAGAATAGTACAGTACAATATATTGCAATTTATTTATTCATAAAAACAAATAGTAACCTTTTAGTTTTTCATGTATTGTATGTCTAGTCTACCTTCATTTAATTTTTTTTGTTTGTTTGGATTTTCTTGAGATAGGGTCTCACTAAATAGTACATGCTGCCCTTGAAGCAGATTATCCATAGAGAAATGTAGATGATTACAAATTCTACCAGGTTCTGACACTCAGTAACAGCCAGTTATGGTTACATTCCTGGATTCATTGTCAGTCTTGGAAAAGAGCATCCTAGCTACTTCCATGAGCCATGAAGTTATTGAACTACAGATGTTTCTTTTTTTATACAATTCAATAAAGGTAATAAGGATTAGTTGTATTGCTTTTACCAGTTGGAATAAAGATTTACCAAACTCTACAGTGTATACTAATGTGATACTTTTATTTAGAATCAGTCAATAGAGAGAAGTGAAACACGGTGAATACAGGAAAGTAACTGTAGCCTGGGAAACATTTAAATAACTCAAGTTCCCCATTGTTCTCTCACTGCACATACATAGACTGAATCTATGTCTCAGATCCCCAAAATCTTTGGCAGGAATCTGGCCTTAGAAGAGTTCTAATTAGCCCTCATTATGAGATGCTTAGAAGTCCCCTTTGTCAATGATCAAGCCACACTTGCCAACTAGCAACTCAGTTGTAAAGCATCAGTGTGTACATAATATTAATTCATTCCTTCTCTCAGTCTAAGCATCCCCCATGTACATGAAAAGTCCCAGTATTTAGCTGTACCCTTCTTTACCTTCTCCTCTATACACTTTTAAAAAAGACAATGCTCTCTTTTAATATATCATTGTATTCTATTTGCTAATATTTTCTCTGTAATAAATATTTGTTCATGTCCAATATCATGACACAAAGTATTAGGTTATTCCAACATATTTAAATGACCATCCCACATTTGCATATATAGTCCAATTGGTTTTGTGACTTCCAGAATCTTATGTATTACTGCTTAATGGCTACCCCAATAAGCATTCAATAGATATTTATTACTTCATCTTTTCATAGCAGTATTGATCATCACAATCTAAACTATAAACCTGTTTTCCTATTTCAGTCAATATCAAATTGGGAGCTCATATCATAAAAATATCTCTAATCAATTATTTTTCTTCCAAGGCTTCACCTTAATTGGCTACCTGTACCACTTTAAATCTATTTTGGTAGTTAAATAACCTGCAAAACATGTAATTTAATGAGAAAAGGTTTAACAGAATTTTTATCAGCATGGGATATTTTCTTCCCTTAGTGAGAGAAAAAGACAAAAAGGAAAAAGTTCTACATTGCCATAAGACTGTCACAAGGGTACATATTACAATTTTAAAGGTACTCACTATTGTTTTCATAGACAGTCTTTTCAAATGGTCTGCCAATTTTAAATTCCTCTACTAACTAGTGTAAAAGGTGTTAGCAAATGAGAAAGAAAAAATGACCAACTTAAATGACAGAAGTTGATAAATTTTATTAAATTTAGGGGTTTTTTGCTCAGAGTTTCTACTGCATTACAATATTCCACTTAATGAAACATCTTGACATTAAGAGTAAAGCTTAAAATTTCATATTTGCCTGTCATTGATATATAAGATGCAATCCAAAATGTCAATTCAGAGATAATAAGATAATGGAAATAGAAATGAAAGTCATTTTAGGATAAATAATATATTTCTATATTTTTAGTATAGAACCACTTGCATCCACTTATATGTGTATGACACCATATTATAGCTTTTGTCTATGGTATTACTGGCAGAAATACTATAAGGTCAGAGTACATATCTGTACTTTTTAATATTTGATTCAAAATTAAGTTTTTAATAATTCTTAATGGGATTAATCAATAATTAAATATTTATAATTCCTTTGAGAGTTTGCACATTTGAGTTATCAACTTAGATGGAATCTCTTCTGTAGATGTTTTAGAAAAAATACAGAAAAAGTAATGACATTACTTATGAAAATAAATTTTAAGATATATGTACTAGTGGATCAGGAATTGCTAAGAGAGTAGATCTCAAGTAATTTCATCATGAAGTATAAATGCTAACTACATGAGATAATGGATATGTCAACTAACTTGATTTTGATAATCACAATGCTTAAGTGAATCAAAAGATCCCCATGTACATTTTAAGCATATACAATTTTTGTTAACTTTACCTCAGAAAAATCTGGGGGGAAATGAAAAATAAAAGTTATATCTTCATGTACTTGTGCATTTTAAATATTTGAATTTTCTGAAATATAAATACACTTAAAACTTAATTATTTTTTATTTAACAGAAAATTTTAAGGTACTTTCAGAAATAGTGTAGTGTATATTTTTCAAAAGTTTTCCCGGGTAGGATGCTATAACTTCATCCACTTTAAGCACCACAGAGTCTGTGAAACAGAAAAGATTCCCAGAAGAGCATATCTCACTGTCAGCTATGTTTAGCTCTTGTCCTAATCCTCTCTAAACCTGTTATTCAAATTAACATTTCAAACAAAGATCCCAAAGGATATGTTCAAAAAACAAACCACTTTCTTCAAAGGGGAAACCATCTCCGTCCCCCAAGAATAAATCCTTTATTTTCCTGAACAACTTTTAAAACTCTGCACTTAAGAACCAGAGACCAGGGTCTGCCTCTTTATATACATCATATATGCAGTGAGTTTTATGTTTTAGAATAATTGTATCTAAACTAACAGGTTCATTTTAATGCCATCAAGAATGTGGTTTAAAAATTAATCTTGCTTAAAGTCAGAAGGCAGATGGTGCTTCTAATTAGATAAACCTATTTGGAAAATTTTACTTCTAAGTATACATTTTAATATGTTTTCCAAAATTAATAATAAAAACAATATCAAATTAAAAGTTGTGAGCATAGGTTTTGTTGTACAATAAATTGAATGTGTTAGTCTGATTAGATACAGATAGTGTAAAAGAACTTTCTTTTTGGGCCGGGGATTTAGCTCAGTGGTTTCGCTGCCTGCTGCGCAAGCGCAACTGACCCAGGTTTGATCCCCGGTACCAAAAAAAAAAAAAAAAAAAGAACTTTCTTTTTTACAAAATTATGACTGGTAAATTATCACATTTAGTTTTTTATTTTGTACTTGCATATTATTAATTTCAATTATGTGATGAATGATTAAATTTCCAGTGTTTTCTGTACGTGGAAACTTTTAAGGAGAGGCTTCTATACTTGCAGGGGGAAAGCTAGTGACCATTTAAGTGACTAACAATTCCTGTAAGTTTTAATTTCAGATAAAACCCACCACAAAAAATCACAAGAAAACACCCAAAATCACTGAGTCGTTCTGATTCTCTGTGACCTACAGAAAGCTTTGCTTATTATAATCTTAAAACGCAATATTCCCCACCCAGGAGGCATTCCCATTCACCCCTTTAGAATAGCTGCAGTAGTAAACTCAGCATGCTCAGGAATGTGTCCACCTACAATGGCCAGTTTTTCCAATATGTGTATTTTATGTGTATTATCCCCAATAAAATCCTCTTGCTGTCTTACTTTAGGGGGAAACGGCTTTGGAATTTAATTACACTACCCTTCTTACTTATGAAGTAATAAACTTTTCCCCACTCTTTCATCTCCTGCGTGTGCCTACTGGTTTCACAAGGGTTGAAACAAAAGTGTTTGGTTAAGCCATGAACAATGGGAAGGTTCTTTTATGTAATTTCTCTATAATAAAAATACAATATATCGGATATGTTAGTCTGATTAGATACAGGTATTGTAAAAGAACATTCTTTTCTATTGTGAGAAATTAGAAATACTTTAATTCTTTTTCATTTTGACACAACCAGTTCATTCTCATATATGCAAACATTAGTATTGGAACAAAATATTCTAACATTTAAATAAATATAAAATAATAACAAAATTTAAATCTGTATATAATCCATATTCAGTAATCACTTTAGGAGAAGAAGGAGTGCATTGTATGCTCCATGGTGTTAAGGGTAAAACTCAACACTGACATCTATAGAAGAAAAGCCAAAACCTTCAATCTCTGCTACATTTTTTGTATTTGGCATTTATCCCACTGACTCAGCATCTTCAGACACCAGTTGTAATTAAAAGTAGTTTCTCCCACCAAAGACCACACAAAGGATGTATAAATGATGAAAACTACTAGTTGCAATGACTCAGAGTATTTTCCTTTTAAAAAATCTTCAGTGGTCTGTGAGACACTGTAATATTGCATTATATTATTATTTTTCACTTTTGACCCCAGACAGGGTGGTCCTGGGCTGACTGAGCCCTGCTCAGTCCAGCTCCCTATGCCCATTTCCAATGGGCTCCCTATGCCCTATGTCCCCGGGCATGCTAACAAGCCGCCAGTGACACAGCCCCCCACCCCACTGCCTCTGGCCTCTTGGCTGTGCAGCTACTTGGTTTCACACTACAAAGGCACAGGGGAACATAAAGGCCATTGTCCTGAGCTGCAGAAGTGAACAACAGAGAGAGGGTCTCTCTCAGGCTCCCTGAGGAAAACTGAAGCCCACTGGAAAAGTGAAGAAAATCTCTGCAATAAAGGCACACCAGACCACCATACTTGGTAAGTTGGAGGGAATATCACCTCCCATCCAAACCAGGAATCTCTTCAGGAGAAAGGCAGGTGGAATCTGCAATAGAACATTGCAGAGTGTAACCCTGCAGGAGGACAGGGAGCTCAACTTGGGACTTGCAGCCAGAAATCTGCCTGAATCTCATGGGTCTGTGACTGACTTACTCAGACTCATTGACTTACAACTGCACACTGCTCCCCACATTGTCTATTGTGACAGCAGTGACATACACTGAAGGAGGCTTTTCAATTTTATCTTTTATTTGTTATTTTCAAAATTACCACTATTTTTTACTCTTATTTTTAACTTTTTTCTTCTTTTTCTACTCTTTTAAAATTTTTCTCTTTCTTTTTCTCTTTTCTTTCTCTCTCTCTCTCTCCCTTGCTCCTTTGCTGTCCCACATTGTTCTACATCTCTCTTTGTGTTCCTGTTCTGGATCTAATTCATATTTCTTCTTTATTTTTATTTTCTTCTCTTTCCTTCTCCTGCCTGTGGCTTTGGCCTCACCGTTAACCTTCCCCTATCCTTCTCCCTATCTATCCTTCCCTCCCCAACTCCTTCTAACTCCCCATCCTGACGGGTAAAGTTGCTATATTGAAGAGATTATTCATGATAAACGAATGTTGGGTTGGTCCTTGATCTTGATTTAATTCACACAGTTAAAGGTGATAGATTAATAACTACCACAAATTGTTATTTTCTAAGAGGTACTTGATGCCATGGTGTTGCTGATTGTATCATTTGGGCTAAGGTGTTATGATTGATCTAATCAGTTGCCCTTTCTGGTATAATGAAAATGAGACACCCTCAGAGCCATTAGAGACCACAAACCTAAAGACCAGCTATATCTGGAAGACACCTCTGAAAAGCAATCATTCCATAAGGGTTCTAAATACATCAACAAAGATACAATAAAAAACATCGAAGTACCAACACAGGAACTAAAAAAAGGGCAGTACCAAAAACAAAAATGAGAAGACATTTAAGCAAGACACAAACTCAGACTTCCACCTCACAAAAGGCAAATTCTGGGGGAAAAGAGGTGAAGTCAAATCAACTACCTGGACACCCTGAACTGATAACCCAGGAAGTAACTAAGCAGATGAATGAGGCCCTAGAAAAATTCAAAGCAGACATAATCTCCCAGATAACTACAGAGATAGTGAGGAGAGTGAAAAGCATGATTAGAGGCTCTAGACCAGAAACAAACAAAAAGATAGATGAGCTCAGAAACATGCTGGAAGCCATGAATGTCCAGCATAAGAAACAAATGGAAACCATGGTCACCCAACATAAGAAAGAAATGGAATCCATGAAACAGATTCAAACAGATATTCAGGAGATTAAAAACTCCATTGAAAGCATGCAGAGCAGATTAAAGGAATCTGAAGATACAGTATCAGATACAGAAGACAGGATTGTGGCTAAAGACCATGAAAACAGAGATTTCTTAAAAATAGTAGGGGACCATGAGAAATCAATCCAGCAGCTGCTAGATGATGGAAAGAAGAATAACATAAGACTGATAGGAGTCCATCAAAAAACAGGAGAAAGTACAACTGACATAAACAAAACTGTTCACAGAAGTAATAGTAGAAAACTTCCCAGACAGAGTTGGAGAATTGGACATGCAGATAAGTGAGGCATATAGAACTCCAACTAGCCATGATCAAAATTCTACATCTAGACATGTAATAGTCAATATCCCAGAAACCCAACAGAAGAACAAAACCCTACAGGCAGTTAGCAAAAAGAAACAAATCACCTACAAAGGAAAGCCCATCAGAATCATGGCAGACTTCTCAACACAAACCCTCAAAGTAAAGAGAGCCTGGAGTGAAGTATTTCAAGCCCTAAAAGAAAATAAGTTCCAACCTAGGCTGTTGTATCCTAGAAAATTATCTTTTAAAATCAATGCGGAATTAAATACTTCCACAACAAAGAACATCTGAGAAATTTAATGAATACCAAACCAGCACTCCAAACAATTCTAAACAATATACTAGAAAAAGCCAATGAAGGTCACAACTCCATGAGCCCCAACAGAGGGAGGACAGCAGACAAGGTAAGAAACTAAAGGAAAGGAGGAAAAAATTAAGAAAGAAAAGATCAAACAACAGTAAAACATCATGACAAGGATGAGTCAATATCTATCAATTATAACAATGAATGCTAATGGCCTGAGTTCACCAATCAAAAGAAATAGACTGCAAAACGGATTGAGAAGCAAAATCCAGCGATATACTGTATACAAGAAACACACCTAACTCAAAAAGAAATTCATAGACTGAAAGTAAAAGGATGGAAAACAATTCTCCAAGCCCCAGGAACCCAGAAAAAAGGAGGGGTAGCAATCTTATTTGTAGACAAAGTAAATTTCAAACCAAAACTAGTTAAGGGAGTCAAAGATGGTCACTACATCCTTGTGAAGGGAGCAATCCAAGAGGAAGAGATAACAATCATAAATATATTTGCACCAAATATGAATGCCCCCATTATAAAAAACAAATATTAATGGACATGAAAAGCCAAATAAGCACTAACACAATTGTAGTGGCAGACCTCCATACTCACTATCACAAATAGACAGATCATCTAGACAAAAAATTAACAACGAAATTCTAGAACTGAACCAAGCTATTGAACAAATGGACTTAAGAGATGTTTACAGAGTGTTCCACCCCCACAAAATCAGAATACACATTCTTTTTTGGCTGCACACAAATAATTCTCCAAAATAGACCACATGCTAGCTCATAGGACATGACTAAGTCAATGGAAAACAATCGAAGTTATCCCCTGTATATTATCAGACTATAGTGCAATAAAATTGGAGCTCAATAACATAAGAAACCGCAAAATTCCCACAAACATATGGAAATTGAATAACACCCTCCTGAACAACCAATGGGTCACAAAAGAAACTAAAGAAAAAATTAGACAGTTTCTATAAGTAAATGATAAAGCCAGTACAACATACAGGAATCTCAGAGATACAATGAAAGCAGTTCTACCCAAGAAATTCATAGCAGTGAATGCCCATATTAGGAAAACAGAGAGAACTCAAATAAAAAAGCTAATGCAGAGACTCAAGCTCCTAGAAAAAGAAGAGCATAACAAAACCAAAGCTCATGCAAGAGAGGAAATTATAAAGATCAGAGCAGAAATCAATGCAATGGAGACTAAGAATGACACAAAAAGTCAATGAATCAAAGACTTGGTTTTTCAAAAGAATAAATAAAATCGATAAACTTTATTCAACCTTATCAAAAAAAGAAATAAAAGGCTCAAAACCATGCAATTAAGAACAAAAATATGAAGTCACAACAACCCAGCAGAAATCCAGAGGATCATCAATACCTACTTCGAGAAACTGTACTCTAATAAAACGGAAAACACAGAAGCAATGGGCAGATTCCTACATACGTACGAACTGCCAAAGTTAAATGAAGAAGATATAGAAATTCTAAACACCCCAAAAACAATGAGTGAAATTGAAAATATAATCAAAAATTTACCAACAAAGAAAAGTGCAGGTCCTGATAGCTTCACTGCTGAATTCTACAAGATATTTAAAGAAGAACTATCACCATTACTCTTTAAACTCATCAAGGAAATTGAAAGAGAAGCAAGGCTTCCAAATTCATTCCTGGAAGCAAGTGTTACTTTAATTCCAAAACCAGGGAAAGACACAACCCAAAAAGAGAACTATAGGCCAATCTCCCTAATGAACATAGATGCAAAACTCCTCAACAAGATGCTGGCAAACAGAATACAGAGGGTCATCAAGAAGATCATACACCCTGACCAAGTTGGATTTATCCCAGGGATGCAAAGATGGTTCAACATTCTTATATCAATAAATATAATAGACTATATTAACAGAGTCAAGGACAAAAACCATATGATCATCTCAATAGATGAAGAAAAGGCATTCAACAAAATCCAACACCCATTTATGATAAAAAACGCTACAGAAAAATTGGAATAGAAGGTCTTAATGTCAACCTGATTAAGGCTATTTATGAAAAACCAACAGCCAACATCATACAAAATGGTCAAAACTGAAAACTTTCACACTAAAATCAGGAACAAGACAAGGATGCCCACTATCGCCACTCCTGTTCAATATAGTTCTGGAAACATTAGCCACAGCAATTAGAAAAGAGAAAAAATAAAAGGAATAAAAATAGGACAGGAAGAAGTTAAACTCTCATTATTTGCTGACTTTACATAGAAGACTCTAAAAACTAGGCCAAAAGACTTCTAGACTTGACAGATTCAGTAGAGTTGCTGGATATAAAGTCAACACTCAAAACACAATAGCTTTCTTTCTTTCTTTTTTTTTTTTTGGTACCAGGGATCAAACTCAGGACCTTGACCTTGCACTTACAAGGAAGGCACCAGAACCACTGAGCTAAATCCCTGGTCCCATGATAGCCTTCTTATACACAAATAACAGACTGAATGAGAGAGAAATTAGGGAAACAATTCCTTTTACAATAGCATCCAAAAACATGAAATATCTAAAAATCAATCTAACAAAGGAAGCAAAAAACCTCTACACTGAAAACTACAGCACCCTGAAAAAGGAGATTGGGGAGGATATAAGAAAATGGAAAGACATACCTTGTTCCTGGGTAGGAAGAAACAATATAGTGAAAATGGCCATACTTCCAAAAATACTATATAGATTTCATACAACGTCGTTTGAGATTCCAACAATATACTTCACAGAACTAGAGAAAATAATCCAAAAATTCATTTGGAACCAGAAGAGACCTAGAATAGTAAAAGCAATTTTAGACAAGAGACATGGCTGGGTGTATCACAATCCCTTGCTTGAATCTATGCTACAAGGCTACTGTGATAAAAACAGATGGTACTGGTAAAGAAACTGACCCATGGATCAGTAGAATAGATTAGAAGATGAAGAAACAACTCCAGATATACTCACCCACCTCATCATCTTTGACAAAGGAGCCAACCGTTCTCATTGGAGTAAAGAGCCTATTTAATAAATGGTGTTGGAAAAACTGGATTTCAACCTGCCAAAGATTAGAACTAGACCCATACCTATCACCATGTACTAAATCAAGATCAAAGTGGATTAAAGATTTAAATATTAGGACAGAAACACTAAATTTGCTGGAAGATAAGTTAGGTAGAACTCTTGAAGATATTGGTACAGGGAAAGGTTTTATGAACAAAACCTCAGTGGCACAGGAAGTTGCACAAAGAATCAGCAACTGGGATCTCATCTTATTAAAAAGCTTCTGCACTGCGAGAGAAACCACCAACAGAGCTAAGAGAAAACCTACAATGTGGGGAAAAAAATTTTAGCAGCTATACCTTAGACAAAGGACTACTACCTAGAATATATAAAGAACTGAAAATAATCAGACCCCCCAAATTCAAATACCCAATTCAAAAATGGGCATCTAATATGAACAGACATTTCTCAAAGAAGTTAAAGCAGTGAATAAATATATGAAAAAATGTACAACATCACTGGTCATTCGAGAGATGCAAATGAAAACAGCACTAAGATTCCACCTCACCCCAGAAAGAATGGCTGCTATCAAGAAATCTTCCAATAACAAATGCTGGAGGTGGGGATGTGAGGAGAAAGGAACCCTTCTCCACTATTGGTGGGAGTGCAGACTGGTGCAAGCACTGTGGAAATCAGTATGGAGATACCTCAGAGAGCCAGGGCTAGAGATCCCATTTGACCCAGCTATTCCCCTGCTAGGTGTATTCCCAAAAGAATTAAAAGAATCATATCACAGCAATATATGCACACCCATGTTTATAGCAGCACAGTTTGTAGTAGCTAAAGCTTGGAAACATCCCAAGTGCCCATCAACTGGAAACTGGATAAAGATGTGTTTTTTTAATAATATATAGTCCTACTCTGCAATAAAGAATGAGAAGCTAGAGACATTTGTAGCTAAATTGATGCATATCAAGGCACTACTCTTAAGTGAAATAAATGGGACAAACATGTGTATCAAATAGTTTCTCTAGTGTGAGAAATTGAAAGTGTAATTAAGGATTAAAATGATTAAAATGAATAATTGAACATTTGAAATAGGAAGAAACAGTCCAAAGGAGTCGGGGTAATTGGAGGAGAAGGGGAAAGGAAAGAAGGGAAAGGAAAAATTATGAGAAAAGAAAAAAAAATGTAAACAAAGTCTATGTAAATAGGGAAGTGTGGGGGGTTGAAGGGCACACAGGTAATGGGGAAAAAATAAGAACCAAGATGCATCATGTACAGGTAGAAGCACCCAGTGATAAATGTAAACTATTATATACCTAAAATGTACCAATAAAAGAATTTAAGAAAAAAAAATGTCAAAGAAAAGGAAAATATATTACCTATAGTTTTCCAGATTTTTCCTTGATTGACCCCATATTCTAAGAAATGAGATGAGAGAGAGAAACAGAGACACAGAGAGATAGACAGAAAAAAAGAGACAGAGAGAGAAACAGAGAGAGACAAAGATAGACAGACAAAGGTAAGCAGAGACTGAAGAAGGAGATGGAGTAAAGAGGTCATAAAGCACTGGGCATGGTGAAAACATTTGCCATGAGAGTCAGTTATAGATAAACACATAATAGACATAACTTCGAGATAATCATTTAACACTGGAAAATACATATTATTTTAGCCAATCTTGTCTGCAAGTAGAAAGAATCTATTAGTACAATTACTAACAAACACAGATTGCCCTTGCTAAACATTTAAACATCTATGGTATAAACTAAAACAGGCATTACTCACAACTAATCCATTTATTATTTATACCACAATAGTGAATATAGATTCTTAAACATATTATCTGGTAGTACAAATTTTGTGCCGGTACATATCTCAAATTTTAGCATTCATTACAATATTCTGGAAGACTTGTTCAAATATGGACGCTTGCAACTACTCTCAGTCTCTGATTCATTCAGATCCATTCAAATTGGTGGAACTAAGGATCTGATTTCCTAGACAGTCTTCAGGTTCTGCTTTGAAAATCGTGCACTGAATCATATAGATCAATCTATAGATTGTAATGTATCAGCAAGAAAACATTGTTTCATTTAGTTTGCACACAGAGAAAGTATCATGTGTGTCAGATGATAACTAACACAAGCTCTGTTGATTCCTGCTATTGAAACAAACAAAACCAGTAATCAATATTCTGGTTTTACATGCTAACTTTTGAGAGATTTATAACCTTGTGTCATTTGCAATATTTCTCAAATTTCAAATCTAAACACTTTGATTTTTTTATGCTTCACAATTCTTTTACTAAAATAGTATAAAGACATTTTGTTGGATTTTCCAAGTGGCAGGGCAAACATTAAATTCTGTAAATATTGTAACTTCAGTATTCTCTCAATAACATTTATCTTCAAAGTACTGGCAGAAGTAAAGAGAAATATTTCCTATAAACCAGAGATATTCTCAATACTAATCTCACTTCACATTTTAAATCCATGGCTAGTTCAAAAAAATAACAGTTCTCATGATGAATTTGACTGTATCTTTTATTTTACTAAGGTTTAAAAATGTCAATAAGTTCATTTGAAGATAAAGAAAATACACAATTCAAGTAAATTACATTTTCTGATATATTTTAAGGCTAAAATGTAGCCATTAAATGAAGAGAATAATTTTATTTTTACATGGGACTTGTCTTGTTTTGGATACTATCAAATCTTAGAGTTTTGCATGTGTAGAGCAACACACAATATAAAATAATATTTATTTAATAAATGAATTTTAAATTTATTTTTAAAAATAATAAAGTGAAAGTGAAGTTAAACATTTGAATCATTACACCTGAAATCATTGTCTTTAAAATATTTTAGATTTAAATACCTGTTACAATAATTTCTTGCTATTTTTAATGGAATATCACTTTTAAAATGCATCTAAACTCAAGGAAATAAATGATATACATCAATCATATTGGCTCTTTATGCATACACAAAATAGATTAAAAAGGCCTATATTTTAACATAAGGTGTTATGTTTTATACAGTATTCTTCCTCATGTCTTTAAAAATAAGGAATACCTCTTAAGGAAAAATGATTAAATGTAGAGTAATTTAAGCATTTTAATCTATGTAACAAAATGAATATTTTTGTATGTGAATAAAAATGTATTAATAACAGGAATAAATGATTTTTGTTAGTAGATTCTATTGCATTTATTTCTTACATAAAACATATATGTATTTCTTCAGTTGAAAATATTTCAGCTAGATTATGAATCAATTGCTTGCCTTTGTCTCCCCAAGTCGAAAGAAGTATTGACATTTCTAACATCACTCAATATTTTTGGACTCTATCTTTATTTTTGTAGTGATTGATTAGCTGAAATATTGGTTTGCAATATATATTGTTTGAAAGAATATATAGACTTGACTTTAGTAAAGTCCTTCTAGAAATGCCAAGAATTAAGTTTATCTGCAGAGCATTAATAAACAAATAAATAAATAAAAACAAAATATTCTAACCATTCTCACATAAAAGCTTTCCTCCCATTTACTAAATGGTATTCAATTAGTCTTATATGTTTAGAGTATAAAAATATTTGCATTTATTATCATCTAACTTAAACTGGCATTTGTTGAAAAAGTTTAATAGTTTTTACCAATTTAAAAAGGAAAAGAAAGATCATTAATTTTATGGACAAAAAACACAGAACAAAGAATGATACATAGTTTCTTAAAATAAACAATGAATATGTTATTTCTCAAAATTGTTCTCACCTGCACTGAGTATATTAATTTGGTCCATCTTGCTTATTCATGCAGATTCTTTGCTTTATTTTATTAGAAAGAGTTATGAAAAAGTAAAAATATACACTAGAAAAGGTATACATATGAATCAAATGTGGGGCAGAATTTGAGTACATTGGAATGAACTAATATAAATCTATTTTACTTAAAAATTTTCCATTGGAGGGCCAGAGATTTACCTCAGTGGTGCTGCTGCCTGCCTTGCAATTGCAAGGTCCTGAGTTTGATCCCCAGTTAAAAAAACAAAATTACATTGGATATATACTAAAATTCCTAGGTAGAGGTCATTGAGAAATGAAATGAACCAAAAATCATGGTTAAATTTCCCTACTAAGGCAACCTAACATATTAGAATGAGCATAATTCAATTTTACCTTAATGTTTTAGACAAGAAAATCTATTTTTCTACCTATAGATATAATATATAACAATAATAAAGTATAAGAAAATGGAAAGAAGAAATTCCTTTATTAAATCTGATAATATTCTCAAATGATGAATTAAAAAAAATTAAATATATATTCCATTTATATGCATGATATCACTCAGGAAAATTTGTACTTTGTGAGTCTGAGAATAGGCACAGATTTTTGTTGTTGTTTAACAATAAGTATTGGACTAGTGTGAAAAAAAGCAAAATATCTGCCACTATTGACAACTCATCCATATATTCTGATTCCATGAAACTAGCTTGTAGTTTTCAGAAAAATTTCTCCTTTTTTATGTTACTGGGCAGTAAAGGTGTATTTTTACTCTAATGACCTTATCAAATGAATTATTGATACTTATATTTCAAAGTGTACAATGTTCATGTAAAAATAAAATTTCACATCTTATTTTTGTATAGTAAAATACAAATTTAATTCTCCCAAAGGTCTTTGTTACACTTAGATGTACAAATTTCCTCTTGGAGGAATACAAAAATTATACCATGTTAGTAATCACACAATCACACATACATGCATACACTTAATTGAATTTCTTCTTTATTTTAGTAGAGCAACTTTTTATTATAGATTCAATTTTTAAATAATTTATACTTAGTATTTGCCTTTCCGGTTGCTTTAGTCAATTTCCCCCAAATTCACATTAGCCTAGACTGGTAAGTGGTCCCACTATAGCCCCAGAACCCAAATTCTCCACTACCATATAAACCAACTTTACCTGTAAACTGATTTCAAGGTCCTCAGCTCCATTTTGATCCATTATCTAAGCTACACTTCATTTGTAAAACTCTTCTTACCTCAATCTTTCAGGATAACTCCAGTTATTTTTGCAATTAAAAACAAACAACAACCAGAAAACCAAGATGACACACATCATAGGAATTCAGCATTCTAGGTTCTGTTTGTGTTCACCAGATGATAAAATAGTTTCTCTATACTCAAAGCCAGTGATTCATATTGGGAGGGACATGTCTGTCTTTGTGTCTGTGAAAAGGAAACACACATTAATAATTAGTCACTAAACCATCATTCTACCAAATAGATTTTATGAAAAGCAATCAACCCTTTATCTGAAGTCTTAGGTATAAATTTAATTTAAATTGGATGAAATAAAATGTGACTTAATATGAAATGGACTCAATATGAACTGCACTCTATATAGACCATCTTAATCTCAACCATCCCTAGGTAGTTGTTTCAATTCTCTTTATTTAGCAGATTTTAGTTAGTGTTTGTATTGTTCTTTTGTTTGATATTAATCCTTTTAATAATCTCACAAGACCTAAGTTTGTCTAAAAGAGTAGAGTTACTTTAAGACATCTAATTCACACAGATATAATTATATTTAAGGAATAACCTATCCTACTCATTAAATGGTGCATCTTTCCAATGAAAGTAAAACCACTTTCAATTTACTGTATTATGCAAATAAAGTTTTAGGTTCTATATTTCCCATATAAGCACAATTAACTCCAACAGTAAATTTTTAACTAATTACAGTGTCTCCATCCATGCAAGATAATTGCAATATAAATGTTTATGAGCTAATCTGGTGCCTTCATTTATAATTAATTTTATAAAATTGACATTAAATCCTTCTACATTGCAGACATTGACATAGAAAAATTTGATAAAGATTTAATTATTTATAGGTTTGCTTTTTATTTCTTACTATAATAAGGCATTTAAAAGGAAATAATGGACAGGTAAACAAAAGCAGGAAGTTAAATTCATTTTACAATTATATTTATTGTCTCTTAATGGCTAAGACATTATCAGAAACCATGATTGAAATACATAATATCTGGCCCAAACTATCACCTGTCTAGACAATCTGTTTCCATAAGACACAATTAAATAAATTCCACGCAAATTTTTATGAAGAAATCAAATACATTTAATTTTCTTATAAAAAAATAATTGCATAAGGTATTTAATATCTCACAGTAAGAAATCCAAAAAAAGTAGTATTCTACAATTTTTTTTTACTTTATACTAGCTAAACCATCAATATAATTTCTTAAACCATCAATATAATATAATCAATATATACATATACATCGTATTTTCCTGTTTATTCACAATAAACATTACCCAATTTCAGAATAGGAATCTCACAAATATGTAATCATAGCTTCAAAAGAAGTGAGAAAATAAATGAAATTTATCATTACTAAAGCAAAAGGAAAATTTTTATAACAAATAATCTTTTTTTATTTTGAGTGACTCTCAAAACAATAGAAATGTGGAGCTTCAAATGGCATTTAACATCATTTTGTTCAGTGTCATCATTTTACTGATAAACTGAAATAATTTAGAGATAGATTCAGACTAAGTATTAGTTTATAACTCATATTCCCAGAGTCAATCTTCTATTCAATACTACTTCTCATAATATAAATAATATCTACTATTATCAGCAATATTTAAAAATTTTACCTATGTTAGGTCATTATTGCTTCTAAATTCATTTAATTTGTCTCTAAATTAATGCTTTCTCACTTTTTGTTCATTAGATGAGTTTGAAATAAATAAAAGCGTACTTATTAGTATTCTTGCTATATACAAAATTTTAAATGCAGAGGAAATTTCAACACATTTGTTTAGGAAAAAGTCATAGATATTATCAGTAAGGTGATTATTCTCTAGAATTTTAATCTATGGTTAAACTATTTAATCTATTTCATTTCTTCATTATAATATATAGATAATGATGTACATATATAATTAATACTATCTTTAAATAATATTTATTATTGAAAATTTTTAAGGTAATGTGTACGTTTTGAATTCTAAATCTGAAGCTGACTAGTTTTATAAGAAAGTATAAACTGTTGGCATATTTAAATTCTGTACTGAGTTAAAATATGGAGTAATTTCCTTGAAGCCAATTAAATGATGCAAATTAAATCAGCAGCTTGAAAAAAAACAAGACTAAAGTAGCTCCAATAATTTTTCTTCATTTTTATTCATATTTAGTTACTCTAATCCCTTTGGACCATGTTATATTTAATTTTATATCAATTTCTTATTTATAGTGCCACCACTTACATAAATCTGAAAACTGAAAGTAAAAATAATGCATTTCTTTTTTTTATCATCTTAAATTAGAAAGTAAATGCAATTTTACCTTGGATGGGAGGATATTTCAATCCTTCTGAAGAGGCTAACAGTATTTCTAGGATGATAAAATGAGTTGCAATTTATGCCAGGTATCTTTTTCAAGAAAAGCAGTTTTGAAGAAGAAAATTAAGCAATAGTATAGTGTTTTTTAAAAAAATCTTTACATTTTTCTGGGAATGAGTAATATTATCCAATTACATGTTATACTTTTATTGCCTAAATGAGTAAAACCTTTTATTCATAAAAGATAATAAACAACTCACTCTTTGTTTGTTACACTGACCACAGAGGTAGATAGGGAAATGAATCAACATAGTAATTATGTGTCCAATAACTTAAAACTGTTCAACAGAACCACAATCACTTAAATAGATCTCAGAAAATTGGAGCTTAAATAAGTTTTGATTATGGTAAAACTCTTCACTGTAATAGAACGAAGGTTTATCACTGTATTTGTTGCATTATCCTTACAAGGAACAGGCATAAAATTTAATAACATAGGTTATTTGAAGTACTATTAAATGGATTATTTTTACTTA
Organism: Heterocephalus glaber; assembly: GCF_053883595.1. Classification (NCBI taxonomy): domain Eukaryota; kingdom Metazoa; phylum Chordata; class Mammalia; order Rodentia; family Bathyergidae; genus Heterocephalus; species Heterocephalus glaber. Next base: position 44,293,522 of record NW_028258138.1, read on the forward strand.
TTCTTTAAGGATACATTTCCAAAGTTAACAGTCTTATTTGTTTTCACGTTAGCACAAAAGTAATAGAATTCTAATCTAACAGCAACATATTAAAATTAGGCTGCATAAACATGTGGCAAATGCAGCAAAAATAATAATTCTTCTATTTAAGTGGGTTGAGACAGAGTTTTGCAATGTAGTTCAGGCTGGCCATGAAGTTACTGTGTAGCCCAATCTTGTGTTGATCCTCTTGCCTCAGCCTCCCAAGTGCTGGGATTACAGGTGTGCACAGCTACTCCTGGTGCAAGTCTTTTTTTTTTTTTTAAGTAGGAATAAATTTATTGTAGGAAAGCTCCTGAAGGACAGGAGGGGTCCCGACTGGGTAAGCCACTAATTCTTTTTAACAAACAATTATACATCAAAGATATAATACCCCATTAGTGCACAATAATTAAGAAAACATACTTTTCTTTAAAATCTAGATAATTAAATTCACTTTATTATATTTATATTTGCATGTAATATAAACATATATTTACTAGAAAATAAGTTGAATATAATTTTTATGCATGATTTAATCCCTAATATTATTATTTTTTCAGTTTTTATGGCTTTTATTTATTTCTTTTTTTTGTATTAAATTCTTTTATTGGTACATTGTAGGTATACAAAACAATTACATTTCTCATTGGGAATTGTGTCTTTACATAATGCATCTTGGTTCTTATTTTTTCTGCATTCCTAGCCCTCCCTTCACGCCCTCCACTCGCCCCTATTTACAAAGACTTTATTTCCATTTTTTCCATTTCTCAGCATTTTTCCTTTCCCTTCTTTCCTTTCCCCTGTGCCTCCCACTACCCCTACCCCTTTGGACCTTTTCTTCCTATTTTACATTATCGATTATTCATTCTAATCATTGGTACATTTTAGGTACACAGTATAATGACATTCATCATTGGAAATTTGCACCTTTACATAATCTCTCTTGGTTCTTATTTTTCACCCTTGCCCAGCACTCCCTTCAACCCCTCCAGTGCTCCCTATTTACAAAGATTTTGTTCATATTTTTCTATTTTCTCATATTAATCCCATTCCCTTCTATCCTTTCCCCTACCCCTCCCACTTCCTTCCCCTTTGCCCCTTTTCTTCCTATTTCACATTACCTCTTATACATTTAGTCCTTATTTACACTTTCAGTTTCTCACACCAGAGAAACTATTCAGTATTTACACATGTGTGTCCTATTTATTACACTTAAGAGTATTGCCTCAATGTGCATCCACTTAGCCATAAATGTCTCTAATTTCTCATTTTTTATGGCTGAGTAGTACTCCATTTTATAAAAAAACACATTTTCTTTATCCAGTCTCCAGTTGATGGGCATTTGGGCTGTTTCCAAGTTTTAGCTATTACAAACTGTGCTGCTATGAACATGGGTGCACATATAGCACTGTGGTATGATTCTTTTAATTCTTTGGGGAAGATCCCCAGCAGTGGGATAGCAGGGTCAAATGGGACTTCCAGTCCTAGTTCTTTGAGGTATCTCCACACTGATTTCCATAGTGTTGCACCAGTCTACACTCCCACCAGGAGTGGAGAAGGGTTCCTCTTTCCCTACAGCCCAGACAAGCATTTGTTATTGGTTGATTTCATGATAGCAGCCATTCTTTCTGGAGTGAAGTGCAATCTCACAATTGTTTTCATTTGCATCTCTCCAATGACTAGTGATGTTGAACATTTTTCTATATATTTATTTGATATTTCTACTTCTTTGTCTGAGAAATGTCTGTTCATTTCAGATGCCCATTTTTGGATTGGGTCTTTATATTTGGGAGGTCTGACCTTTTTAAGTTCTTTATAGATTTGAGATAGTAGACCTTTGTCTCAGGAAGAGTAGGTGAAGATTTTTTCCCACATTGTGGGTTGTCTCTTCACACTGCTGGTGGTTTCTCTTTCTGTGCAGAAGCCTTTTAATAGGAAGAGATCCCATTTGTTGATTGTTTTTGCTAGTTCACGGGCAACTGAGGTTTTGTTCATAAAATCTTTTCCTACACCGATGTCTTCAAGGGTTCTACCTAACCTCTGTTCCAACTGGTTCAGAGTTTCTATTTTAATATTTAGATCTTTAATCCATTTTGATTTTAGTTTAGTGCATGGTGAGAGATATAGGTCTAGTTTTAATCTATGGCAAGTTGAAATCCAATTTTTCCAGCACCATTTATTAAAGAGACTATCTTTCCTCCAGTGAGGGTGTTTGGCTCCTTTATCAAAGATGAGATGGCTGAGTGTGTCTGGCGTTGTTTCTGCATCTTCTAATCTGTTCCACCGGTCCTCATGTCTGTTTCTTTGCCAGTACCATGCTGTTTTTATCACAGTAGCTTTGTAGTAGAGTTGCAGGTTGGGGATTGTGATACCCCCTGCCATGTCTCTGTTACCTAGAATTGCTTTTGCTATACTGGGTCTCTTCTTGTTCCAAATGAATCTTTGGATTGTTTTCTCAAGGTCTATGAAGTATGCTGCTGGGATCTCAATTGGAATTACATTAAATCTATATAGCAGTTTTGGAAGTATGGCCATTTTCACTATATTAATCCTTCCTACCAAGGAGCAGGGCATGTCTGTCCATTTTCTGATATCATCTTCAATCTCTCTTTTCAGAGTGCCATAGTTTTCAGAGAAGAAGTCTTTGATTTCTTTCATTAGGTTGATTCCTAGGTATTTCAGTGTTTTGGATGCTATTGTGAAAGGAGTTATTTGCCCGATTTCTCTCTCAGTGAGTCTGTCATTCATGTAGAGGAAAGCTATTGATTTTTGTGTGTTGATCTTGTAACCAGCTACTTGACTGAATTTGGTTATTAAGTCTAGAAGACTTTTGGTGGAGTTTTGGGGTCTTCTATATAGAGTATCATGTCATCTGCAAATAATGACAATTTGACTTCTTCATTACCTATCTTTATTCCTTTTATTTCTTTCTCTTGTCTAATTGCCGTGGCTAATGTTTCCAGAACTATATTGAACAAGAGTGGTGATAGTGGACATCCTTGTCTTTTTCCTGATTTTAGCGTGAAGGATTTCAGTTTTTGACCATTTAGTATGATATGGGCTGTTGGGTTTTCATAGATGGCTTCTATCAGTTTGAGGTAGAGACCATCTATTCCAATGTTTTGTAGGATTTTTATCATAAATGCATGTTGGATTTTGTCAAATGCTTTTTCTGCATCTATGGAGATAATCATATGGTTTTTGTCCTTGGCTCTATTGATATAGTGTATTACATTGATTGATTTGCATATATTGAACCATCCCTGCATCCCTGGGATGAATCCCACTTGATCAGGGTGTATGATCTTCTTCATGATCTTCTACATTCTGTTTGCCATTATCTTATTAAGGATTTTTGAATCTATGTTCATTAGTGAGATTGGCCTGTAGTTCTCTTTTTTGGTTGGGTCTTTCTCTGCTTTGGGGATCAAGGTGATGCTTGCTTCCAGGAATGAATCTGGGAATTTTGCTTCCCTTTCAATTTCATTGAAGAGTTTAAACAGTAGTGGTAGCAGTTCCTCTCTAAATGTCTTGTAGAATTCAGCAGTGAAGCCATCAGGGCCTGGGCTTTTCTTAGGTGATAAGTTTTAATTACATTTTCAATTTCATTGGTTGATATTGGGTTGTTCAGAATTTTTAGGTATTCTTTGTTCAAGTTTGGTGATTCATATGTATCTAGGTATCTGTCCATTTCTTCTGTGTTGTCCATCTTATTGGCCTATGGGTTCTGGAAGTAGGTATTGATGATACTGTGGATTTGTGCTGGGTCTGTTGTAATTTCACCCTTTTCATTCCAAATTGCATGGATTTGGGCCTTTTCTTTCCTTTTTCTGATAAGGTTGGCTAAAGGTTTGTCAATTTTGTTGATTCTTTCAAAGAACCAGCTCTTGGCTTCATTGATTTTTTTGTATCATTCTCTTAGTCTCCATTGCATTGATTTCTCCTCTGATCTTTATAATTTCCTCCCTTGTATGAGCTTTGGGGTTGTCTTGCTCTTCTTTTTCTAGAAGCTTGAGGTTCAGCATCAGGTTTTTTAATTGGGCTCATTCTGTTTTCCTAATATGCATATCCACTGCTATGAATTTCCCTCACAAGACTGCTTTCATTGTGTCCCATAGATTCCAATATGTTGTATTGCTATTGTCATTTAATTGAAGGAACTGTCTGATTTCTTCTTTACTTTCCTCTGTGACCCATCGGTTATTCAGAAGTGTGTTGTTCAATTTCCACATGTTTATGAAAATTTTCCAGTTTCTTTTGCTGTGGATCTCCAATTTCATCACACTATGGTCTGATAATATACAGGGGATAACTTCAATTCCTTTGCACTTCCTTAAACATGTTCTATGTGTGAGTATGTGGTCTATTTTGGAGAATGACCTATGTGCAGCTGAGAAGAATGTGTATTGTGATTTTGTGGGGTGGGAGACTCTGTAAACATCTGTTAAGTTCATTTGTTCAAGAAGTCCATTGAGTTCTAGTATTTCATTACTTGTTTTTTGTCTAGTTGATCTATCTATTTGTGATGGTGGGGTGTTGAGGTCCCCCACTACAATTGTATTAGTGCATATATGACTTTTCATGTCCATTAGTATTTGTTTTATATAGTTGGGGGCACTAGTGTTTGGTGCATAGATATTTATGATTGTCATCTCTTCCTCTTGGATTCTTCCCTTTACAAGGATGTAGTGTCCTTCTTCATCTCTCTTAATCAGTGTTGGTTTGAAATCTACTTGATCTGCAAAGAGGATATCTACTCCTGCTTTTTTTCAGGTTCCTGTTGCATGGAGTATTGTTTTCCACCCTTTAACTCTCAGTCTATGAGTTTCCTTTTGATTTAAGTGTGTTTCTTGTATGCAGCATATTGTTGGATTATGCTTCTTGACTCATTCTGCCAGTCTATTTCTTTTGATTGGTGAATGGAGACCATTAACGTTGATGGTTATAACTAAAATGTATTGACTTGTCATTGCCATGACTTTTTCTTTTTGTTGGGTTCTCCTCCTTTACATTTAATTTCTTGTCATGCCAGATGGGTTCATTCTGCTTTGCTTCCTGGGGTTGTGATCCTCAATGTCTGTTCCCAGGATATTGTGTAAAATTCTTTGGAGTGCTGGTTTGGTATTCATGAAGTTGCTAAGGTGCTCTTTGTCATGAAAGTATCGTATTTCTCCATCCATTTTGAAAGATAGTTTTGCAGGGTACATCCATCTGGGTTGGAGGCTGTTTTCTTTTAGGGCTTGGAATATGTCACTCCAAGCTCTTCTTGCCTTGATGGTTTGTGTTGAGAAGTCTGCTGTGATTCTGATGGACTTTCCTTTGTATGAGATTTGTTTCTTTTCTCTGCTTGGAGAACTTTGTTCTTCTGTTGTGTTTCTGGAATCTTAACAATTATATGCCTATGTGTAGACTTTTTTTCGAGCAAGGCTATTTGGAATCCCATATGCCTCACTTATCTGTATGTCAAGCTCTTTTCCCCTGCTTGGGAAGTTTTCTGCCATTATTTCTGTGAAGAGATTTTTTTATGTCATCTGCACTCTCTCCTGTTTCTTCATTGAGCCCAATCAGTCTTATGTTATTCTTCTTTGCATCATCTAGCAGCTGCTGGATTGATTTCTCATGTTCCCTTATAATTTTGAAGCAATTTTTCTTTTCCTGGTCACTAATTGCAATCTTATCTTCTATATCTGAAATTCTGTCCTCACATTGGCTCATTCTGCTGAGTAGACTTTCAATGGAGTTTTTCATCTCCTGGAAATCTATTTGCATCTATTTTATGGATTCCATTTGTTTCTTATGTTGGGATTCCATCATGTTCCTCAGCTCCTCTCTCGATTTATTAATCATGTCTTGCACTAGGGGCACAATTTCTCCTGTTATCTGAGAAATGATTTCTGATTTCATTTTTTCCAGATCCCCTTTTGTTGCCAGTTCAGTGTGTCCAGGTGGTTGAGTATCAGAGTATTCCATCTCATTTCCCTTTGGGTTGCTGTAGGTGATCTGGAAGTCTGGTTTTGAGACTTATTTACATGTTTTCTCCTTTCTACTGGGGTAGGGTTCTGTTAGGGCCTGCACAGATTACTTCCTCTGAGGTGGGTGAGGTGGGACAGTGGCTGGGAGCAGCAGTAGGGATGGTGACCCAAAAGCACTTTCCTGTGGGCTGGGAGCAGCGGGAGTGATGGTGGCCTGGAAGCCCCTTTCTCTGGGCCAGGAACATCGGGACAGAAGGTGGCCCAAAAGCCCTTTCCTCTGGGCTGGGAGCAGTGGGAGTGATAGTGATCAGGAAGCCCCTTCCTCTGGACCAGGAGCAGTGGGACGACAGCTCAGAAGCCACTACCTCTGGGCTGGGAACAGTGGGACTCAGTACCTTGGTCTGGTGGTCTGGTGTCCTCTGCATCTTTGTAGTTTGGAACCAGGTGGCTGCCTGTCTGCAGTGGGGTGATTCAGTGTCTTCTGCAAGACTCAGGACCTCAGTAGAGCATGCCCTACTATTATATTTTAATATATTGCAGATAAAATTTTAAATGTATATAGTCAAAGTCTATTTTATTATTGCATATCGAGTAGTTGCTATTTATTATTTTACATCTATATGTAACTAAGTTTTACATAATTTATTTCTAATTTTCTCAACAATTTCTAGAATTCATTATCCTATTTGTTGACACTGAGACTCAGATTAAATAACATTCAGCTACTAACAGAAAATTTGTATTGACACAATATCTTTTTAAATATGCCATGCTCCTTCAACTATATTATAGGAAAATTTTTTCTTTCCTTTTCTTCTCTCTTTCTTTCTTCACTTTTCTTTTCTTTCTTTATTTTTTTTTTGTCATACCTGGGATTGAACCCATGGGTTTTGCATTAAACAAAATTTTGAGCTTATTGATTTATTCATTAATAAGTTATGTGATCAGGGCTCCATTAAGTGGCCCAGGTTGGGCTTGAACTTGTAATGTTCCTACCTCAGCTTCCCAGAGTGCTCCAACTACAGATGTGCACCACAGGGCCCAGCTGGAACATTATTTTAAACTGGGCCGGGGATTTAGCTCAGTGGTTTTGATGCCTGCTATGCAAATGCAAGGACCTGAGTTTGATCCCTGGTACCAAAAAAAAACAAAACAAAAAAATCCCCTTTATCTTAAACTAACCCATTGTTGTTTTGTGAGTTAGAATAACCTAACATGTGGCTGCTATACCTGCTTTGACAAATATAGCAGTTCACCATTCAACTGCTGGAGGTAACCACAAATATTTCAAATCACAATTTGTTACATTTCAGAAAAACCATGAAAATTTCTCAGGGAAAAAACATTACTTGTAAAATTACACCCTTTTCTTCTTCAAAAAGAAGAGATTTTAAAAAAGAGAGAGAGATTTTGAGAAAGTACCAAATTTGATGGCAAATTTTAAACAAAGTTGTAAATGACCTATATACAAAGCAGAGATGATAGTCATGATATTGAAAGATACTATCTTATTTAAACCTAAAAATGTTATGATTTGTGGTTTTCTTCATTCAGTTGTTCTATGTGCTTTCTTTTATGTAGTGAATTATTGATATATTTAATTATGCATTTTGATTATAAGGTACTACAGTAAAATAATTATAATTACTTGTATGGTAAATATTATAATTCACTGTTGAGTATACATATATCTAATATTTTATTTCTTGTTTCTCACTTATAAGGTAATTATATAATTAATAATTATGATAGTGACAGATAATTTTACTTTGAGACAACTTTCATATAAATCAAATCAGTTGTGACAAAATTCCTAATAGAGTTTGTTTCACTATACAAGTAAGATATTCAGCAAATATCTTCATGACCTATAAATTTTAGTAAATGACTATATTTAATGAATATTTTTTCATTTTAAAAAGAGTCTAGTAGAGTGGAAAATATTATCCATGAAAATATTATCCTGGAAATATTGTTCATGAAAAAGAATTATCCAATTTCAACTACAAAATAAAGTTAAATCTCCAAATATATTTGATATATATAAAATTAAAAAGATTAAAATATATAATTGCTCAAATTTCAATGAAGAAACTTTTTTAATTTTTAAATATAAAAATAATGTATAAGGATTAATCAAATACCAAATCTTATTAATTGAATTTATAATTTCTACTCTGAAATAATTACTACTGTTTTGTAAACAGTGAATATTTAATAAAAATTATTGAAAAAATGTTGACAAAGTAATGAGCTATTAGATTAGTTGGAGAATAAATTAAGTACATTATTTTAAATTCAGGGATTTGGGACAGTAAGTAGGATACCCTCAACATTTCTCAGGGGTCTTATTGTAAATGAATTTAAAGTACATTTCATTTAAAAATTAGAATAAATATAAAGATCAATACCACTTTAAAGCTACCAGAATTGAGTGATGCAAAGTAAATGTTCACTTATAGTGAAACACTGGAATATGTTTGTAAACTGTATTATATAGAAAACAGATTAAATATTTTTAATTCTAAATTAATTTAAAGAGTCATTTAAAAATTTTTAACCTTGAGGTTATCATACTTTTGTGCATTTATGTAATACTGTCCTGAAATGGACCTTCCAACCAAGGGCATTAGAGCAGTGGGTGCAGGCTTCAGTCTTTGAATCTCAGCCACACAGTCTCCACTGATGTAGCTAAACTCAGGAATAGGGGCCAACTTTTTCTTAGGAAGTAACAGAGGATGATGGTACTCTCTTTAAATGATTTATTTGCTTCTTTTCATTATTGTAATTACTATAGATTTTTATATGCAAAGTCCAGTGTAGAGCCCTAAAATGCCTCCAGAATGTGATAAATCTAGAAGCTAAAATGTGAGATAAGAAACAAAGTTACTAGTGAAGTGCTGAGGCTTTTTGCTTCTTTCTTTGTCATGTGTACTGGAAATAGGAGCCAATAAATGATTATTACAGAAGTCAGAAAAGCACAGGTGACACATTCTTCAATTTAGAATCAGAACCTTAAAGCTATCTGAAAAAAGAGAAAACAGACAGTAAACATGTGATTTATATTTCTCCACTACAGGAATACTTACAAATTTGAAGCTTTTAAAAAGATATGTGCTTAGAAATTTATAAATACCTCAAAGTATGAAATTTTTGAGTTCAGAAATATCAACAATTAAAAAGGAACTGGAGAAAGAGTTGAAGGGAGAGTCTAAACCAAGGGTTACATTTTAAAGTCAAAATAGTACTTGAGAATGTCCAGGATTTGAGTTTTAACGGCAACTGGATAAGTTATAATACTTAAATCCATTTGAAAGCATAAATGATTGAATGTTTTGTTAATCAAATATGGCATGTTCTTAAATTTTTTTCCTAAAAACTTACTGCCATCGTTTTACCTTCTTCTTAAGACATGCCTTGAATTATAGTTTATTGAATTGAGCAATCTTCAATTTACTACTGAGTCATTTTACTTTAAACTGAAAATGGAATCTATCAGCAAGGCTTATGTAACTTCAGGGCTGAGATCCCACCCGACAGTATGTATAGAAAATGTTTTCATGAATACTTTAAAAAGTTCTGAAATTGAAAAGCCTATTAGGGAACAATTCATTTTCAAATTCTCCCTACTCATCCAGAGAAGCTGTCTGTGATTTCTCTCTTCCTCCTTTCCCATCTCCAAATAAATCATCTTGTTTTATTAAAAAAAAAGAAAAGAAAAAGAAAAGCCTATTAGACATTAATATAGTTACACATTAGAATCCTGTGTTTAATATAATTTTCCCATATATATTTTCCCTTTTGAGGAATCAGGGTGCACTTTATTTCATTACAAACACCCAGGCCACTTTCATACAAAGCACGCTATGAAATAATTAGTTATGAAACAGAAAATATACTGGTATAAATGTAACCTTAATAGTATATTTCCATAAAAAATTTAGTAATCAGTACCAAAAGTTAGTACTTTTTAATGGAATTTAAAAATTGTGTGCAATTGAAACTTTTTACATTTTACTTGATTGATCATATACAAAATAAATTTCACACATAAAATAAGTTTAATATAATCAATATAAAACATGTTTTTAACTAATATGTGATATTTTACTATTGTCATAGTCACTTGTAATGAACATAAGTGTTATGTATCTGATTACTTAGATTCTAAGTATATTTTTTATCATTCTTATTACACTTTATAGCTTATAATAGATTATGCTTTCCTTTAGAAATGTATTCTTCATTAAGAAATTCAAGGAACAGACAATAACATCATAATATTTGAAAATAAATGCATTATTTGAGTGGTGTCAAATTTATTTTCAATTTACTATATTATCAAAGTCAGTGGCACCATATTGTAATTCTTTGTATAAGTTATCAATTTAACACAAGCAGTTAATGTAGCTATGGGGGTTTATAATTATTTAAATAAAATTTAAATAACTGGAATCAATATTATTGCCAAGGATATAAATACCATATATATGTGTATATATAGATATGCATGATATAGTGTTCCTACATAAAAGAAATTAAATGTAGATTTTTGACACAGCATGTCAAAACAATATTTTACCTGATGCTTAATAATCTGGAAAATAACAGATGGCAAAAGTATTAAATATATATGATAAATTACTTTTCAGTATATATCAAATCATTAGCTATCATATAATAAAGGTACATATGTATAAATTTTCATATTAACAGTCAATAAGCAAGATATATATCTTGTCATACATAAATAAGATGATAATGTTTTATAAATTTCTAGCATGTAAAATCCAGGATATTTAAACCATGGTGAATTTACAACTTGGAAATTCCCATGGAGCTTGGAAGCTTCCACTGAGGAAGCAAACATGTTATACCAAGACAATAAATCTTTTTGTAGGATTAAGCTCATTTTTATTACAGATAATGCACCAATCAATACCTCCCACACTCTCTTGCAATTTTATTCAGAGGATTTTGCAAAGATCTAATGAGAAAATCATCATCAATAGTTCATCTCTTTTACCACTAAGGCTTATGTTTTATGGACACTTGAAAACTGTGAAGTCACAACTTCCTCTTTCCCCAATAACAAGAAATAAATTTTTAAAACTCATTCTAAATCTCTTATTCAGCTTTTAAACTTGGTTGTTCCCACAAGCATAGAACAGCCCTAAAAACTTGATGTCATTTTGGTGATAGATAGATAAGGTGATAGAGTGTAGATAAGGGTCAGAACCAAATGACACAAAGGCCACCTTCACAGAACTCAAAATGGATGTTACTTGACTGTTTAATAAAAATTCTGAAATAGATGAAACATTATATACTCTGGGAATGATTTTACTCAGTGGTCTCAATCTCTTTGTTCTATTTTCCTTTCCTCACGCTTTTTAATGTCCAGTTCCACTCCTTAGGCCAATCTATTTGTAATTTTCATGCCTAGGCCTGTTAACTCTGCTCTGTGCTATAAATGTGTTCTTCAAAATGCCTATGTTGAAACTGTATCCTAAGATATAAAGATGTGAGACCCTTCAAGGTGATTTGAGTCATGAAGGTAGAGTTGAAATGACACAGACAAGAACTGAGAAGTGTCTGACTGTCTCATTTTGCCTCTGCTGGTTAGAGGGAGTGTGGTTTAGCCAGTAGCCTGCCCCTCTATCTTACTTCCCTTTGCTACCCCTTGCATCCTAATGGACCAGAACACTTTGCTTTGGTGTCATCCTTGGCTATCCATGGGTGCCTTCCCTGGCACCCTTTCTCCACTCCAAACATAAGTCCAGCCAGTCAGGCAGGGTGGTGATCATACCTCACTCTCTTTCCACTTCAATGACACTATTGCTTTTTTGAAGTAAAAAAGAGGGGGCACCCTAGAGTGTCTAAGATCAGGGAGATGGAGATCTAGGCCCATTATTTGCACATCCAACCCTTACGGGAACCCTTCCTTAGGATTCCCTGGTATCAGCCCTATCCTTCACTGACATAGACTTGCAGCTGCTATATGAGAGCACTGCCCAGTCACTTCTCAAACTTTGAGTCTAGGAGAGCTCCTTCCTGCATATCACATCCTCTATGCTATAGGACAGGGCCTGTTAAAATAAAGGCTCACTTTGATGTTCTCGCAAACCTGGTCATGATTTATTCTCAGGTAGTGTGGCCTCCAAAAGTCCTGCAAATCTATTTGGGATTTTATCCTGAGTAATTTTGACAGAGTGGTCACATACAAACAAACAAAAAACACTCCGAGCTATTAACTCTGAAGAATTCTAGAGACCAGAAGCTAAAAAAGACAGTGACAGAAGTCGGAACCTAGTAGAGTTGACCTACAGTGTCCAAAACAAGTTGATATTGGATGGTGATGGTGGGCAGCAGTAGTGACCAGCAGCTGGCTGGATCAGCATCTAGCATTACCTGGTTTCGTCTGGTAACATATCATGTCTGCTAGCAGAGCTGCAGTTTGTGGATTCATAATTTCCACCTGAATTAAGCAAAAGACCCCCAGGCTGACTGGCAACACTTATAATTGAGCCCTTATAAAAGAGCTTCAGATATTCTTCAACCTTACTACCTCCAGTAGAAACAGCTAAAAGATCTCTATCTCTGAACAGGGGTGTGTCCTATGGTCTGGAAGTGATTTCATCTAGAATGTTCTAGCCTGCAGAACCCAGAGGAATAAATCCATACCCTGTCTGCTTTTTGGTGCTTTGTTACAGTAGTCCAAACAGATTAAGACACCCCAGTTTTACTCTAACTTGATCCATAGCTTTCACTGTTAACACTGGCAATTAATCTGGCTCCTCAAAATAACTAAATTTTACAAGAAAATTCTAGAAATAGGAGACACTTGTGAGAAATTAATGTCAAATATTTGAATTTCAAATAAAAGCCAGAAAAATTTACAGGCATTTTTGTGAAGGGAAAATTATACTTATAGTCATTTAAATTTGTATTTTTTTTCTAAAATTCCTTTTACCTAATTCTCTCTCTTTAGTGGTAATGAGGAAGTGATATTTAAACTTGTATCAGGATAAAGTTTTGGGCAGGGGATTATAGCATGTAAAAGCTACCTTGGAGACACCACAGCCCCCAAACAATAATCACATTAAGTAATTCCACAGTGAGGTTTGACTGAGCCAGCCTGGCAAAAGAAATAATAAATTAACAATACTGGGTAGTAAAGACAATTTGAAAAATACTCAAGAAAAGCAGACATCATATCACATAAATGTTCTGGGAAATACATAGACAAGAGTGATTTAGAAGGTAGTAACAAGCTAGAGTCTAAAAGGACTTGGTCATTTCGGTGATCCACTGAGAAGGAGCCAGTAGCTACATAAACTGTAGAATCTATAAACTCTTCTCTATTCACTTCCAACTTTATTTCCCTCAAATTATCTATTAGTTTCCTATCCTAATTAAGAAATTTCCACAAAACTAGTCACTTAAAACAACTCCCATTAACTATCTTATGGTTTGTCCAAGTTCAAGGTCCAGGCATATCTTGGCTGAGAACTCTCCTCAGGATCTCTCAGAAAAAAACAAAGTATTTACCAAGCAATATTCTACTATTGAGTCTCAGCTAGGGAAGAGTCTATTTCCATGCTGTCTTGTATTGGTGGTAGAAATTCTCCCCTATGGCTAAAAATGTATGGGAGTTTTCTTCTTTAAAGTTACCTGGAGAATCTTTTGCTCCATTATTCATGAAAGTGACAGTCCTGATGCATTTACCATCACAATATAATATAACTCGGGGTTATTATCCCACATTTTAGGTGATGGGATTGTACAAGGTCCCAGGTAAATAATTATGATTCTAAAATTCTACATAATACAAAGTTTGAGTCATTCTATAGCGAACACTGATCACCACTCTTAAAAATAGAGCTACAGGGCTGGGGATTTAGCTCAGTGGTTCCGGCTCTTGCCTCACAGTGCAAGGGCCTGAGTTCGATCCCTGGTACCAAAATAAATAAATAAATAAATAAATAAATAAATAAATAAATAAATAGAGCACTACAAAAACCTTGCTGTGTAAACCAAGTATAACATGGCCTCTTTCCTTATCACTTGACCTCAACAGAAACATTTCTATCATCACATTAGAAAAGCAAACTCCAGTTCCCTTTCTAATCCTTGTTTTATTTGACACCTCTATATAATTATACATGTGGGCATATAGCCCTGTGTTCTTGAAAATTGTTCTATGGAAAATAAAAGTGTATTTCTTTAAAATAAAAAAAAATGTGTCAAAATGATGGACCGAATTGTGCTCACCAAATAAATTCTTATACCCAAATCATAAACAACACAAACTCAGAATACAATGTATTCGGGAACAGAATTTTTAAAGAGGTAGTTAAGTTTAAATTAAGTTGTTAAAATGGGTCTTCATCCAATATGGTTTTTATCCTAATAATAAGCAAAAACCTGGAAACTAACATACAGACTAAACTCAAAGACTAGAGAGAAGACAGCCACCAACCTGTAAGCCAAAGAAAAGGCAGCAGAAGAAACTGTCTCTCCAAAACATTAATCTCAGATTTATAGATTCCAAAATTGTGAGAAAACATATTTCTGTAACCAAAAACGTAGAGTCTGTCGACTTTATTATTATGAGCTTAGTATAAAACATTAATTATTAAATGCACCAATTCTGTCATGCTTTAAAGAAAGGCAGCTATCTATGCTCAAACTGTGATGTCTAAATGTGAGATGGCAGCATCATGAGTCTTTGCAATGGAAGTGGTAATTCTGTCTGTATGTTATTTTGCTCCTAGGTGGAAATATTAAAATACTTAATAATATAAAATTTTAGTAAATCCTTGACTAGAACTGAACTTTTAAATTACTTTGAGGAGGACAAACATGCAAATTTATCATTTAAAAATGTTGACACATTATTTATTTTATATTTACTGAGAGTTGAAAATAATAGGTTGTTTTGGGTGCTTAGGATCATCAATCAACACTACAGATAAAAATTTTGCTGTAATATATTTTACAATCAAACAGAAGGGAGACGAAAATATAAGCCAGTTATAAACCATAGGGTTAAAAGGTTATATAAGCACTATGTAAAATTATTTAAAAATTTTGAAAAAGATTATATATTTGAAGTATGGCCTGCACATTGGAAAAACATTAATGACCATAGCTAGAGAAGAACTGAAAAGTTAGCATTTCAAAATAGACTTAGAGAGAAAAGAAGTAACCTGCCAAAATTTTCAGGAAGACGGGTTATTTACAAGGAGGAAAAAGCTGATAGGAGGAACTTTTTGCCTGCCATGGTTGAAACCCAATAAGGAAGCCACCTATTGGGCCAGGGATTTAGCTCAGTTGTTCCGCCGCCTGCCACACAAGCCCAACGACCTGAGTTTGATCAAAAAAAAAAAAAAAAAAAAAACCCTATGATGGGGGTATGAAGTAAGAATAATACAAGGAGATTAATAAGAAAAAAACATTTAAAGGACTAAAATGTATAATAGGTAATGTGAAATGGGAAGAAAAGGGGCAAAGGGGAAGGAAGTGGGAGGGTTAGGGGAAAGGATAGAAGGGAATGGGATTAATATGAGAAAATGGAAAAATAGGAACAAAATCTTTGTAAATAGGGAGGACTGGAGGGGTTGAAGGGAGGGCTGGGCAAGGATGAAAAATAAGAACCAAGAGAGATTATGTAAAGGTGCAAATTTCCAATGATGAATGTCATTATATTGTAAACCTAAAATGTACCAATGTTTAGAATGAATAATCGATAATGTAAAATAGGAAGAAAAGGTCCAAAGGGGTAGGGGTAGTGGGAGGGGCAGGGGAAAGGAAAGAAGGGAAAGAAAAAATGATGAGAAATGGAAAAAACGGAAATAAAGTCTTTGTAAATAGGGAAGAGTGGAGGGCGTGAAGGGAGGGCTAGGAATGGGGAAAAAATAAGAACCAAGATACATTATGTAAAGGTACAATTCCCAGTGAGAAATGTAATTGTGTTGTATACCTGCACTGTACCAATAAAAGAATTTAACAAAAAAAAGAAAAAAAGAAAAAACATTTACATAAAATTGGACCACATTTTATAGGCCCACCATGTAAGGTCTTTAGCTTTTCTTCTGAGTAAAATTATATGACACTGAAAGATTTTGGCAGAAAGGTGGTATCAGGTAGGGGGGTGAAGAAACAATTAAGATCTGTTACAGATGTACCAACTCCCTGCAATGAAGGTAACCCTTACATACTGCCAATATGTAGTAATAAAAATAAATATTTAGAAAAATCCAAAATCCTTCAACTCCACAATATTTTGTAAAATTAATATGCACAATATTTTTTATGAAAGTAAAGGTGATATCTTGATTTTTGCATAGAAGTTACACCATGTGTAAGAATGAGTTGAAGCTGAGGGTCCATGTGGGAGGCTACTGCAATGACCTAGATAAGTGAGAATGGAAGCTTGAGGGCCAAAAAGTGTGGGGTGGGGGTGTAGAAAAAGAAAACATTCTCGTTATTATAAAATGGAAAACCATAATAAATTATTTTTTCTTAAGACTTTTTTCATAAAATAGATATGCAAAAGATTGGTGGTAATGTTCAGTAATAGAAAAAAACTGAAAATAGTCCATGGGCTATTAAATCATGTTCTTTTTGTAAGTTCCTACATTCATAAAATAAAATTAAATGCAGTCATTGAAAATAAAATAGACACTCGATGATAACATGAAAAGATACAAGACACACATATGAGAAATAGTTTAAGCTAATTTATTTAAAATAAATAGCTGAATATGTAAAGGATTACATGTTAGAAATTTTTAAAAATAATATGAGAAAATAAAATTAAATTTATGAGATACAATAAAAACATTTAACAAATTTCTATAGTGATTCTATAATAACTCTTAATAAGTTTGGTTCAGAGAAAAGTATCTCAACAAAATAAAGGCTATAAAAAAAACAACTTACAACTAACATCAGACTCAGTGATAAAAATTTAATAGTTTTTTTTTTTTACAAAAATCTGCAACCAGAAAAGGCTGCACATTTTTGTCTTTCTGTTCAAAACAGTAGTGGAAATTTTAGCTTAAATACTTAAGAATGGAAAGGAAGAAAAACCATTGAAATTAAAAAAGAAAAAATTAAATTGTTCCTCTTAATGATGATATGCTCTTACATGTAAAATACACTAAGTACTTCACAAAAATATTAAGACATTAATTTAAAGGACACAAAAACAAGACATAAAAAATCAGCAGCATTTATATACACCTATATTTAACTTGCTGAGAAGATACAGGCAATGTAATTCACAATACACACACACACACACACATATACATACAAACATACACCCATGTGCACACACAGATGTTTAAGAATAAATTTAGCAGATGAGGTTAAAAATATAAAATATTGATTTCAAAAACTGAAGAACAACAAAACAAATGGAGTGATATCCCATGTTCATGGATTAGAAGAATTAAAATGCTTAAAAATGTATGCAACCCAAAGTGATCTATAAATTAAGTGCAGTGGCTATCAATACACCAATGATATTTTTCACAGGAATTGAGAATCCAAATACCAAAATTTGTATGAAAACATAAAAGACCTAGAATAGTCAAAGCTCAAGGAAAAGCAAATAAAAATGTAAACAAAAAAACAAAAGAAAAATAAATCTGCAAGAATCACACTGAGTTCCCAAAATAACCCCAAATACCTCAAAAGTATAGTAATTAAAACAGCATTGCGTGACATAAAACAGACATGTAGATCAGTAACAGCAAGAATGGAGAGCCCAGAAATAAATTCATACATTATATCAGTTGATCTGGGACAAAGCTGCCAAGAAACAAAATAGAAAAACTATGTGAAGAAAACTGGATATCCACAACCAAAAAACTGGATATCCACATGCAGATTGATATATCTCATCCAATATACAAAATTAAATGCTAAACACATTAAAGAGTGAAACACAGAGTCTGAAACTATAAAAATATTAGAAGAAATGGAGCAAACTCTAATATTGGTCTGTACAATAAAATCTTTGAGTTTTCAACAAGCACAGCCAAGGAGGGCGAAGCTACAAAGAGAGATTATATCAAACTCATAAGCTCACATATAGCAAAGGAAACTACACTGAAGAGACAAAGTATGCAATAAGAGAAAATATTGACAGAACATACACTTGGTAAATAATTAATATCCAAAACCTGCATGAAAATTAAAATCTCAATAACAAGAAAACAAATAATGTTATTAAAAGTAAGTAAGACAATTGAAATAAGTATTTTGGGGAAAAAAGTCTTACAAAGAGATGACAGGCATATTACTTAAATCTCAGCACTAGTAATTATCAGAGAAACACGAATTAAAACCACAGTGAGATTTAATCTCACACATATTTCATTCAGTGTTAGTGACAATGTACTTTAGTGTAGCCATTAAGGAAATATCAAGATTTCTTAGTCTTAAAAATATAACTGCAATATGTTCAAGCAATCCGACTAAGGTATATATCTAAGAGATATTTGAATTATATAGTTTTCATTAAACTATTATCCACAATAACTAAGGTCCTTCAACCAAAGAAATGGTAAAGTCTCTGTAAAACTACACATATGGGAATGTCAGTCAACCATAAACATAAGGAAATTCTGTTATTTGCAGGAAAAAGGGTGAACTTGGAGAACATCAAAGGGAATCAAACAGGAACAGACAGCCAGATATCACATGATCTCACTTGTATGTGGGATATAAAAAAGTTGAAGTCGAGATTGAATGTAAAAAGGTGGTTAACAAGAGCTAACAGATAGAGGTTTGGGAGTAATGTCGAAAGGATACCAAATTTCATTTAAATAAGAACAATAAATTCAAGAAATGTATAGTATAACATAGTAACTGTAAATAAAAATAATGTATTCTAGGTTGATAATCATAAGGAGAGTACATTTTGTTTTCTCATTACAAAAACAAGCAGTATGCAAGATCATGAAACATATCACATAGATGTCAAAAATCTAAAATTTTGTCAATTTAACATGAAAGCAAAATATACTTAATATTTTTAATTTTAATATTTACATTTTAAAATCTATAAATTAGAATGCATTAATTTAATAATAGTTGCTATTATTTGTGTATGTTTTCTAAGATGTATAAATTATCTTTTATAATTAGAATCTTCTAATTTGAACAAAACTTATAATGGTAAAACTATGCCAAAGGATCACCCTAAAGTGAATAGTGATTTCAAGGACTGAAACCAGGAAATTCTATATCAGTGAAAAAAAAATTATAGAAAATAATGATGTTATAACATTTATTCTGAAATATATACTAGCAAAAATCAGAACAAGTATGAAATAAAAGTAAGCAATCTTTTATTTTTTCATGATATAAATATATCAAGTGTAACAGTAGATATAGTAAGTATAGCACATCTGTTTTTTTCAGTTATGTAGTGGCAATGCACCACAAGTATCTAGAATATGATTACAAGAAAAATACCAATTTTAGCAGACATCTCCATCTTTGAGGTGCTGAACTTTTTTTTCCTGAGCAAATTCTTCCTTTCTATCAGTTCCAGAATTATGCTTTTTTATTTCAGTCTTGAAGTCTGCACTTGCCTTTCCTTGTTTCCACACTACTGCTCTCTTTCCCTCCAAATAGGTTTTCACAGAGTTCTGGATGACAATTTTCATGTAGACTTACAATATTCTCATTTCTGGGTGATCTCATGGAAATAGTTGTATTCCTTCTCTCTTTTTAAATTTCTTTTATTGATTTGGAATTTTTGAAACTTTCCTTAAAGCAGATTGTTTCCTGAAATTAGATATAATTTTTACTGAATCATAGAAAATGAATTATGGTTATCTTTCAATGACTAACATTTTAAAATGCTAGGAAACAGATAAAAACATAGTATTGCTATTTGAATATGATTATTTTAACCTGATATATCAGTTCATTAGGGCTGTCAAAAAAATGTAACTCAGATCAAGTGGCTGCTTGAAAAATGGAAATTTATTTTTTCACTTTTCTGGATTTTAGAAGTAGAAATGAAGATATTAACCAAGTTATTTCCTTCTGAGGCCAAGGAAGATGTATCTATGGCTGCAGATTTCTCTGTTTGACTTGCAAGTGGCTTTCTTCTCCCTGTATTTTCACATTGTCTTCATGCAGTGTGTGGATGTGTTCAACTTCTACCTTCTTATGAGGATAACAATTACATTTGATGAAGGCCCACATTTGTAACTTCATAGTAATTTAAAGACTTATTTAAGGAGTGTCCTCAAATGTAGATGCATTCTAAACTAGTAGTGATTTAGACTATAAGATATGAATATTTGGGTGTACACAATTCAAGTTGTGATATCTTGTTTGTGCTCCAACGTTCCATTTACTACTACAATATGGAAACAACGTATTTGAGGGGACATATGGAGTGCTCAAAGTAAGAAATGTTAAAAAAAGCTCCCAATGAAGGATATACTTTTATCTGATGAGCAAGAATTGTGTCACAAAAACCCAATGAAGCCATATAGTTAAAGCTTTGATTAGTCAGTTCAGCAATTCATATTGCCGTATCTATGCATTCTGAACTTCAAAAAACTGTGTATTCTCCTGGAATATTCAGGGCTCTTGAGAAATCTTTTATTTGAGGAACAGAAAAATAACAACATAAGAGATATGGTACTCTCAGAAAATGCTCAGTTATTTGAATGCATTTTGTCTTCTACTTTCACTACATTTTCAAACATTTCATTTATTAGGTGATTCTCTTCTATCTAATTCAATCATTACCATGCTATCTTTCCAAAAACCCAACAATTTCTTCATGGCCTATGTTCAATGGACTGCCTTCAGGATAAGTGGGACTTCTATGATGTCCTTGATAATCTATCAAATAATCATTTTAAGGGAAATTTCCATTCTATGATCTTTGATATTTCTTCCATTATACACAGCAGTACACACCACAGAGATTAGGTGTAATAAATTCTTATTGTCACTATAAGAAAATTTCACACTGCACAAGCGCAAGGACCCAAGTTCGATCTCCAGTACCAAAAAAACATTTTTCACAAAATTGGTAACATATTACAACAAAGATTATTTTTATTACAGTACTGGAAGTAACCAGTTCAAAGTAGATCTTTCTAGGCTAGAATCATGATGCCTGCAAGAGTATGTTTCCTTTGTAGATTGTAGGGAATGATCCATGTCTTTGTCTTTTGCAGCTCAGTCTGGCTCTACTTCCATCTTCAGATCCAATAATGACTGAAACTTCCTTATGCTGCCTCACCATGACATTGAGTCTTCTAAATCCCTTTTGGTATATATTAGGCTAATGCACAAAATGCAGGAAAATCTCCTTATCTCAAGCACACTGCTTAAAAATCTTAATTCAATCTGCATCTTGATTTTTTCTTCCTTAACCTCTAATTCAATATGTTTACAGTTTCTAGGGATTAGGCCATAAGTACCCTTGAAATTAGGAGAAAGTATTGATTATTCTATTTTCTACAGAATGTACACTAAATCTACCTGACCACAGACCAAGTGTATAGCAAAATCCTAAAAATTATAGAATATTGTTAATTGCCATTACTACTGTCACTGTCATTGCTATACAGAGAGGTAAGTCCATATTGCATAGTGGAGATCAGGCAAGGTGGTTAGAATTTGATGAAGCAACCAAATGAAGTTGTCAGCATTTTCAGTCTGGCTACATGGATACGTAAAATAGGGGAAACACCACTTAGGCTGATATAGCCTGCAAAGAATCAAATATGGTCTCAATTGTAAGCAAATGCTTTGCAGACAAATTGTAGAACAGTAAATACAAGCAGTAGCTGCAAATAGCAACCAATAAATATAGAACAAAATATGCATGCAAGCATCTGGACAGTCCCTTCACAGATGTCACAGCAATGTTAATAAAAGCAGAAAGCAAATTAGGAGGCTCCACATCACTATTCAGCATTTTTTTTTTCTACCTCTCCTTACATAGAGTTGAATGTTTGATACACTTATGTACTGAGCATCTGGTGGGTGCCAGTCAAGTCTGGGCCCTTGTGGCTGTAATGTACCTGTGGACATCCCAGGTACAACTTTCTCCAATTCTATGTTCATTGTTTACAAAGCAAAATATCTGCTTTTCTTTCTCATGTCATAGTTGGACTTTTGCCAACTCTGTCAACTTCCTGAACTCCAGTCAGTCCATGGAGTCTGCAAAAAGGAAAGATTTCATGAGGGGATAGTTAAGATAATATCAGTAGGCAAAAGATTTACTTAGGGATAAATTTCAGGTTGACTTGTTAAACATTTCTGGAATTACTTTATATTTTTTTCTTTCAACATAATAAGACCATAAGTATATGTCATACTTACTTTGCAAACAATCACTATAATCTACTGCATTTTTATAACTAAGTTTTCTTGAACTATGAAGATTTTAACTGGATAAAAAACTAAAAATGAGAAACCAATATAAATTAAAAATGACTGTTAAAAGCTGGAGGAGCTACACACCACCCTGTTCTGGGTCTTCCAGCCAGGGGCCGACAGGTAGGGACTGGAGCCACACAGGCAAGTGCCCCTGGGCCTTGTCCCTGGTCTCTGGGCTCCTGGTTGCTCCTGTACCTGGATCTACACCACAGAGGCACAGGGGGTCATAAAGGCCATCATCCTGAGCTCCAGAAGATAGAGCAGAAGTGAACAACAGAAAGAGGGTTACTCTCAGGCTCCTTGATGAAAATTGAAGACCACAGGAAAAGTGAAGAGAATCTCTGCAATAAGGACACACCAGACCACCATACTTGGTAAGTTGGAGGGATCATCTCCTCCCATATGAACTTGAGCTATCTTCAGGGGAAGGGCAGCTGAAACCTGCAGTAGAAACTTGAAGA
This sequence comes from Heterocephalus glaber, assembly GCF_053883595.1. Lineage (NCBI taxonomy): Eukaryota > Metazoa > Chordata > Mammalia > Rodentia > Bathyergidae > Heterocephalus > Heterocephalus glaber. The sequence continues at coordinate 44,316,413 of NW_028258138.1, forward strand.
GTTCAGTCCTGCAGGAGGACAGGGAGCTCAACTTGAGACTCTCTCTCTCTCCCTCGCTCCCTTGCTGTTCCACATTTTTCTTCATCTCCCTTTGCATTTCTGTTCTAGCCCAAATTCATATTTCTTCTTTATTTTTCTTTTCTTCTCTTTCTTTCTCTCACCTGTGCCCTCTGGCCTCACTGCTAACCTTCTCCTATCCTTCTACCTATCTATTCCTCCCTCCTCAACTCCTTCTAATTCCCCATCCTGAAGGGTAAAATTGCTATGTTGAAGAGTCTATTCACTATAAACATAGATTCAGCTGGTCCTCGATTTTGATTTAATTCACATGGTTAAAGGTGATAGACTAATAACTACCACAAATTGTTATTTTCTAAACTGTACTTTATATTATTGTTATTGCTGATTGTATCACGTGGGCTAAGGTGTTATGATTGATCCAATGAGTTGTCCTTCTGGTATAATGAAAATGAGATTGCCCCAGAGTCATTAGAGACTCAGAACCTAAAGACCACCTATATCGGGAAGACACCTCTGAAAAGCAATAATTCCATAAGGGTACGAAATACAAGTAACAAAGATACCTACAATAACCAATATTGAAGTGACAACCCAGGAACTAAACCAAGGACAGTACCAACAACAAAAATAGAAATGAGAAGACATTTAAGCAAGGCTCAATCCCAGACTTCCAGCTCACCAAAGGCAAACTATGGAGGAAACAAAGTGCAAAAGTCTGATAATCAACCACCTGGACACCCTGAACTAATAGCAGATGAAGTAACAAAATGGAAGAATAAGGCTCTAGAAATATTCAAAACAGAAATAATTTCCCAAATAACTACAGAGATGGTGAGAAGAATAACTAAAGATTCTAGAACAGAAACAGATAATAAAAAAAAGATGAGTTCAGGCCCATGATAGAACCCATGAATGTCCAGCATAGGAAAGAAATGGAAAACATTAATGCCCAACATAGGAAAGAAACGGAGTCCATGAGACAGATTCAAGCAGACATTCAGGAGATTAAAAACTCTACTGAAACTATATACACCAGAATGAGCCAATCTGAAGACAGACTATCAGATATGAAGACAGGATGGTGTTCAGTAATCAAGAAAAGAGAGATCTCTTAAAACTAGTAAGGGACCATGAGAAAGAAATTCAACATCTCCTAGATGATGGAAAGAAGAATAATATAAGACTCATAGGAGTCCATGAAAAACAAGGAGAAAGTACAAATGACATAAAAAAAAAAACTTTACAGAATTAATGACAGAAAAACTTCCCAAACAGAGCAAAAGAATTTGACATACACATAAGTGAGAGATATAGGACTCCAACTGGCAATGATCAAAAAAAAAAATCTAGACCTAGACATATAATTATCAAGATCCTGGAAACCCAACAGAGAAGAACAAAATAGTACAAGCATTTAGAGAAAAGAAACAAATCACAAGCAAAGGAAAGCCTATCACAATCACCGCAGACTTTTCAACACAAACCCTCAAATCAAGGAGAGCCTGGAGTGAGGTATTTCAAGCCCTAAAAGAAAACAACCTTAAACCTAGACAGATGTATCTTGTGAAACTATCTTTCAAAATTGATGGGGAAATAAGATACTTCTGTGCCAAAAAGACCTGAGAAACTTCATGAATACAAACCCAGCACTCCAAACAATTCTAAAAATTATCCTAGAAAAACACAATGAGGGTCAAAACTCCATGAGGCCCAACAAAGCAAATCCATCAAGCAAGGCAAGCAATTAAAAGGAGAGGGGAAAAAAAATAAAAAAGAGCCAACAACAGGAAAATAACATGACAATGATAAGTCAATACATATCAGTTATAACCATCAATGTTAATGGGCTCAACTCACCAATCAAAAGAAACAGACAGGTAGAATGGATTAAAAAGCAAAATCCAACAATATGCTGCATACAACAAACACACCTAGTTCAAACAGAAATTCATAGACTGAAAATAAAAGGATGGAAAACAGTTTTCCACGCAACAGGAACATGGAAAAAGCAAGGGTAGCTATCTTATCTACAAAAAAAGTAAATTTCAAACCAAAACTAATTAAGAGAGACAAAGAAGGTCTACATACTTGTAAAGGGAACAATCCAAAGGAAGAGATGACAATCATAAATATATATGCACCAAATACTAATACCCCCAGCTATACAAAATGAATATTAATGGACATGAAAAACCAAATAAGTACTAATACAATTATAGTGGGGTACTCGATAGCATACTGTCACAAATAGATAGATTATCTAGACAAAAAAAATCAACAATTAAGTACTGGAACTGAACAAAACTTTTGAACAAATGAACTTAATAGACATCTACAGAATGTTCCACACCAAAAAATCAGAATATACATTCTTTTCAGCTGCACATGGGTCATTGTCCAAAATAGACCACATACTAGGTAATAGAAATCATTTAAGTAAATGCAAAGGAATTGAAGTTATCCCATGTATATTATCAGACCATAATGCAATTAAACTGGAGAACAATAGCAAAAGAAATTGCAAAAACATGAAAACACAACATGTTTATGTAAATGGGAAGGAATTGAAGTTATCCCCTATATACTATCAGACCCTAGTGCAATTAAACTGCAGTTCAATAGCATAAGAAACCACAACAACTCCACAAACACATGGAAATTGAATAACATTCTCCTAAACAACCAATAGGTCACAGAGGAAATTAAAGAAAATATTAGACAGTTTCTACAATTAAATGATAATGCCAGTACAACACACAGAAATCTATGAGACACAACAAAAGCAGTTCTATGAGGGAAATTCATAGCAGTGAATGCCCATACTAGGGAAAAAAAAGTGAGCTCAAATAAACAATCTAATGCTATACCTTAAGCTACCAGAAAAAGAAGAGCAAGACAAACCCAAAGCTCATAAAAGGAAGGTAATTATGAAGATCAAAGCACAAATCAATGCAATGGAGACTAAGAGAACCATACAAAAAAATCAATGAATCAAAGATTTTGTTTTTTGAAAGAATAAATAAAATTGATAAACCCTTAGGCAACCTTATCACAAAAAGGAAAGAAAAACCCCAAACCCATACAATTAGGAATAAAAAAGGTGAAGTCACAACAGATCCAGCAGAAATCCAAAGGATCATCAATACCTACTTCGAGATCCTGTACTGTAATAAAATGGAAAACACAGAAGAAATGGACAGATTTCTAGATACATATGAATTGCCAAAGTTAAATGAAGAAGATATAAAAATTCTAAACACTGCAATTACAATGAGTCAAATTGAAAACGTAAATAAAAATTTACCAACAAAGAAAAGCCTGGTCCCATTGGCTCCACTGATGAATTCTACAAGACATTTAGAGAAGAACTATCACCATTACTTTTTAAACTCTTCAATGAAACTGAAAGGACAGAAATACTTTCAAATTCATTCCTGGAAGCAAGCGTTACTTTGATTCCAAAACCAGAGAAAGACACAACACAAAAAGAGAACTATAGGCCAATCTCCCTAATGAATATAGATGCAAAAATCTGCAACAACATACTGGGAAACCGAATACAGAGGGTCATCAAAAAGATCATACACCCTGACCAAGTCGACCAAGTAGGATTTATCCCAGGGATGCAGGGATGGGTCAACATTTGTAAATCAATAAATGCAATACACTATAGTAACAGAGCCAAGGACAAAAAAATATAATCACCTCAATAGAGGCAGAGAAAGCATTCAACAAAATCCAACACTGATTCACTATAAAAGCCCTCAGAAAATTGGAATAGAAAGTCTTTATCTCAACCTAATTAAGACTATCTATGAAAAAAACTAACAGCCAACATCATATTCAATGGTAAAAAACTAAAAAGTTTCACACTAAAAACAGAAACAAGAAAAGGATGTCAACTATCACCACTCCTATTGAATATAGTTCTGGAAACATTAGCCACAGCAATTAGAAAAGAGAAAGAAATAAAAGGAGTAAAGATAGGAAAGGAAGAAGTTAAACTGTCATTATTTACTGATGATATGACTCTACCTAGAAGACTCAAAAAACCATGCCAAAAGACTTCTAGACTCAATTGGCAGATTCAGTAGAGTAAAAAACAATAGCCTGGAGGTCCTGAGTCCTGAGAAACACACTGAAGCAGCCCACACCCTGGCAACAATCCACTGGACCCAACTCCCACTCCTCTGTACAGACAGTGGGTTCCACACTACAAAGGGGCAGAGAACACTGGACCACCACACCATGGTACTGAGTCCCACTGCTCCTGGCCCAGAGGTAGGGGCTTCTGAGCCTCCATCCTACTGCTCCTGGTCCAGAGGAAGGGGCTTCCAGGCCACCATCCCTCAAGCTGCTCCCAGCCCACAGGAAAGGACTTTTGGGCCACCTTCTGTCCCGCCGCTCCTGGCCCAGAACAAGGGGCTTCCAGGCCACCAACCCTCCCACCACTCCCAGCCCAGAAGTTGGGGCTTCTGGGTGCGATCCCACTGCTCCTGGACCAGAGGAAGGGGCTGCCCAGCCACTAGCCCTCCCGCTGCTCCCAGGTCACAGGAAAGGGCTTTTGGGCCACCATTCCTACCACTAATCCCAGCCCCTGTCCCACCTCTCCCAACTCAGAGGAGGTAATCCTTGCAGGCACCAAAAGAACCTGCCCTGGTCGAAATGAGAAAACACATAAAAAAGTCTCAAAACCAGACTTGCAGATCACCTACAGCAACCCCAAAGGGAAATGAGATGGAATATTCTGATACTCAACTACCTGGACCCACTGAACTGGCAACAAAAGGGGATCTGGAAAAAATGAAATCAGAAATCATTTCTTAGATAACAGGAGAAATTGTGCTCCTAGTGTAAGACATGATTAATAAATCTAGAGAGGAGCTGAGGAACGTGATGGAATTCCAACATAGGAAACAAATGGAATCCATAAAACAGATGCAAATAGATTTCCAGGACATGAAAAACTCCATTGAAAGTCTACACAGCAGAATGAGCCAATGTGAGGAGAGAATTTCAGATATAGAAGATAAGATTGCAATTAGTGACCAGGAAAAGAAAAATTGCTTCAAACTTATAAGGGAACATGAGAAATCAATCCAGCAGCTGCTAGATGATGCAAAGAAAAATAAGATAAGACTGATTGGAGTCAAAGAAGAAACAGGAGAGAGTGGAGATAACATAAAAAATCTCTTCACAGAAATAATGACAGAAAACTTCCCAAGCAGGGGAAAATAGCTTGATATACAGATAAGTGAGGTATATAGGACTCCAAATAGCCTTGATCAAAAAAAAAATCTACAAAAAGGCATATAATTGTTAAGATTCCAGAAACTCAAGAGAAGAACAAAGATCTACAAGCAGTTAGAGAAAAGAAACAAACCACATACAAAGGAAAGTCCATCAGAATCACAGCAGACTTCTCAACACAAACCATCAAGGCAAGAAGAGCTTGGAGTGACATATTCCAAGCCCTAAAAGAAAACAGCCTCCAACCCAGATGGATGAACCCTGCAAAACTATCTTTCAAAATTGATGGAGAAATAAGATACTTTCACGACAAAGAGCACCTTAGGAACTTCGTGAATACCAAACCAGCACTCCAAAGAATTTTGCACAATATCCTAGGAACAGATATTGAGGATCACAACCCCAGGAAGCAAAGCAGAATGAACCCATCTGGCATGGCAAGAAATTAAATGTAAAGGGGGAGAACCCAACAGAAAGAAAAAGTCATGGCAATGACAAGTCAAGACGTTTCAGTTACAACCATCAAGGTTATTGGTTTCCATTCACCAATCAAAAGAAATAGACTGGCAGAAAGTGTCAAGAAGCAAAATCCAACAATATGCTGCATACAAGAAACACATTTAATTCAAAAGGAAACTCATAGACTGAAAGTTAAAGGTGGAAAACAATACTCCATGTGACGGAAACCTGAAAAAAAGCAGGAGTAGCCATCCTCTTTCCAGATCACGTAGATTTCAAACCAACACTGATTAAGAGACATGAAGAAGGACACTACATCCTTGTAAAGGGAAGAATCCAAGAGGAAGAGATGACAATCATAAATATCTATGCACCAAACACTAGTGCCCCCAACTATATAAAACAAATACTAACAGACATGAAAAGTCATATATGCACTAATACAATTGTAGTGGGGGAACTCAAGACCCCACTGTCGCAAATAGATAAACTAGACAAAAAATAAGTAATGAAATACTAGAACTCAATTGAAGTCTTGAGCAAATGAACTTAGCAGATGTTTACAGAGTCTTCCACCCCACAAAATCAGAATACACATTCTTCTCAGCTGCACATGGGTCATTCTCCAAAGTAGACCACTTACTCACACATAGTACATGTTTAAGTAAGTGCAAAGGAATTGAATTTATCCTCTGTGTATTATCAGATCATAGTGGGCTGAAATTGGAGATCCGTAGTAAAAGAAATCCAAAACTTTCATAAACACGTGGAAATTGAACAAAACACTTCTGAAAAACCAATGGGTCACAGAAGAAATTAAAGAAGAAATCAGAGAGTTCCTTAAATTAAATGGCAATGACAATACAACATATCAGAATTTATGGGACACAATGAAAGTCTTACAGGGGAAATCCATAGCAGTGAATACGCATATTAGGAAAACAGAATGAGCCCAATTAAACAACCTGATGCTGCACCTCAAGCTTCCAGAAAAAGAAGAGCAGGACAACCCCAAAGCTCATACAAGGGATGAAACTGTAAAGATAAGAGGAGAAATCAATACAATGGAGACCCAATATCAACCAATGAAATTGAAAACGTAACTAAAAACTTATCAACTAAGAAAAGCCCGGGCCCTGATGGCTTCACTGCTGAATTCTACAAGACATTTAGAGAGGAACTGCTAAAACTACTGTTTGAACTCTTCAATGAAATTGAAAGGGAAGCAATACTCACACAATCATTCCTGGACTCAAGCATCACCTTGATCCCCAAAGCAGAAAAACACCCAACCAAAAAGGAGAACTATAGGCCAATCTCACTAATGAACAGATGCAAAAATCCTTAATAAGATAAGGGCAAACAGAATGCAGAAGATCATCAAGAAGATCATACACCCTGATCAAGTAGGATTCATCCCAGAGATGCAGGGATGGTTCAATATATAAAAATCAATCCATGTAATGTACTATATCAATAGAGCCAAGGACAAAAACCATATGATTGTCTCCACAGACGCAGACAAAGCATTTGATAAATTCCAACATGCATTTATGAAAAAAACCTTACAAAAAATTGGAGTAGATGGTCTCTACCTCAAACTGATAAAAGCCATCTATGAAAAATCAACAGTCAGTATCATACTAAATGGTCAAAAACTGAAATTCTTTACACTAAAATCGGGAACAAGACAAGGATGTCCGCTATCACCACTCTTGTTCAATATAGTTTTGGATACATTAGCCAGAGCAAATAGAAAAGAGAAAGAAATATAAGGAATAAAGATAGGAAATGAAGAAGTCAAATTGTCATTATTTGCAGATGACATGATACTGTATATAGAAGACCCCAAGAACTCCATCAAAAGTCTTCTAGACTTACTAACCAAATTCCGTTAAGAGCTGGTTACAAGATCAACACACAAAAATCAATAGCTTTCCTCTACACGAATGACAGACTCACTGAGAGAGAAATAGGGCAAATAATTCCTTTCACAATAGCATCCAATAAACTGACATACCTAGGAATCAACCTAATGAAAGAAATCAAAGACTTCTTCTCTGAAAACTATGGCACTCTGAAAAGAGAGATTGAAGATGATATCAGAAAATGGACAGACATCCCCTGCTCCTGGGTAAAAAGGATTAATATGGTGAAAATGGCCATACTTCCAAAACTGCTATATAGATTTAATGCAATTCCAATTGAGATCCCACCAGCATACTTCATGGACCTTGAGAAAATAATCCAAAAATTCATTTGGAACAAGAAGAGACCCAGAATAGCAAAAGCAATTCTAGGTAACAGAGACATGGCAGGGGGTATCTCAATCCCCAATCTGCAACTCTACTACAAAGCTACTGTGATAAAAACAGCATGGTACTGGCAAAGAAACAGACCTGAGGACCAGTGGAACAGATTAGAAGATACAGAAACAACGCCAGACTCACTCAGCCATCTCATCCTCAATAAAGGAGCCAAACACCCTCACTGGAGAAAAGATAGCCTCTTTAATTAACGGTGCTGGAAAAATTGGGCTTCAACTTGCCAAAGATTAAAATTAGACCTATATCTCTCACTATGCACTAAACTAAAATCAAAATGGATTAAAGATCTAAATATTAAAATAGAAACTCTGAACCAGTTGGAATAGAGTTTAGGTATAACTCTTGAAGACATCGGTGTAGGAAAAGATTTTATCAGCAAAATCTCAGTTGCCTATGAACTAACACAAACAATCAACAAGTGGGAACTCTTCTTATTAAAAGCCTTCTGCACAGCAAAAAGAACCACCAGCAGTGTGAAGAGACAACCCACAATATGGGAAAAAATCTTCATCTGCTCTTCCTCAGACAAAGGTCTACTATCTCGAATCTATAGAGAACTTAAAAAGATCAGACCTCCCAAATTTAAAGACCCAATCCAAAAATTGGCATCTGAAATGAACAGACATTTCTCAGACAAAGAAGTAGAAATAGCAAATAAATACAGGAAAAAAAATGTGCAACATCACTGGTCATTTGAGAAATACACATGAAAACAACCCCGAGATTCCACTTCACTCCAGAAAGAATGGCTGCTATCATGAAATCAACCAATAACAAATGCTGGTGGGGCTGTGGGGAAAGAGAAACCCTCCTCCACTGCTGGTGGGAGTGTAGACTGGTGCAACCACTATGGAAATCAGTATGGACATACCTCAAAGAACTAGAACTGGAAGTCCCATTTGACCCCTCTATTCCACTGCTGGGGATCTTCCCCAAAGAATTAAAAGAATCATACTAGAGTGATATATGTGCACCCATGTTCATAGCTGCACAGTTTGTGATAGTTAAAACTTGGAAACAGCCCAAATGCCCATCAACTGGAGACTGGATAAAGAAAATGTGGGTTTTTTTTTATAAAATGGAGTATTACTGATCCATAAAAAATGAGAAATTAGAGACATTTATAGCTAAGTGGATGCACATTGAGGCCACACTCTCAAGTGAAATAAATAGGACACATATGTATAAATACCGAATAGTTTCTCTGGTGTGAGAAACTGAAAGTGGAAATAAGGACTAAAATATATAATAGGTAATGTGAAATAGGAAGAAAAGGGGCAAAGGGGAAGGAAGTGGGAGGGCTAGGGGAAAGGATAGAAGGGAATGGGATTAATATGAGAAAATAGAAAAATATGAAAAAAATCTTTGTAAATAAGGAGGAATGGAGGGCTTGAAGGGAGGGCTGGGCAAGGGTGAAAAATAAGAACCAAGAGAGTCTATCTAAAGGTGCAAATTTCCAATGATGAATGTCATCATATTGTATACCTAAAATGCACCATTGATTAGAATGAATAATCGATAATGTAAAATAGGAAGAAAAGGTCCAAAGGGGTAGGGGTAGGGGTAGTGTCAGGGGTAGGGGAAAGGAAAGAAGGGAAAGAAAAAATGATGAGAAATGGAAAAAACGGAAATAAATTCTTTGTAAATAAGCAAGGGTGGAGGGTGTGAAGGGAGGGCTAGGAATGGGGAAAAAATAAGAACCAAAATGCATAGTGTAAAGGTACAATTCCCAATGAGAAATGTAATTGTGTTGTATACCTACAATGTATCATTAAAAGAATTTAATAAAGTCCAAAACAAAAAAAGATAAATTATGGACAGGTACAAATTCCCTATGATGAATGTGATCATTATATGTAGCTAAACTGTATCAATAAAAGTAATTTTAAAAGAGAAAAAAAACCAATAACCTTCTTGTATAAAAGTAGCAGACTCCCTGAGAGAGAAATTAGGGAAACAATTCCTTTCACAGTAGCATCCAATATAATGAAATATGTAGTAATCAATATAAAAAGGAAGCAAAAGACCTTTACACAGAATACTACAGCACTCTGAAAAAAGAAATTGAAGGGAATATAAGAAAATGGAAAGACATCCCTTGTTCCTGTGTAGGAATAACCAATATAGTGAAAATGGCCATACTTCCAAAGTTGCTATATAGATTTAATGCAATGCTGAGTGAAATTCCTACATATTTCACAGAACTAGAGAAAAAAATCCAAAAACTCATTCAGAACCAGAAGAGACCTAGAATAGTCAAAGCAATTCTAGCCAACAGAGACATGCTAGGGGGTATCACAATCCCCAACTTGAAACTATACTACAAAGCCACTGTGATAAAAACAGCATGGCACTGGCAAAGAAACAGACCTGAAGATCAGTGGAATAGACTAGAAGATACAGAAACAACTCCAGATATACTCAGCTACCTCATCTTTGACAAATGAGCCAACCATCCTCACTGGAGGAAAGATAGGCTGTTTAATAAATGGTGTGGGAAAAACTGGATTTCTACTTGGCAAAGATTGAAACTAGATCCCTATCTTTCACTATGCACTAAACTAAGATCAAAGTGAATTAAAGATCTAAATATTAAAACAGAAACACTAAACTTGCTGGAAGATAAGTTAGGTAGAACTCTTGAAGACATTGGCATAGGAAAAAAATTTATGAACAAATCCTCAGTAGCATGAGAAATAGCACAAAGAATCAACAACTTGTATCTCATCTTATTAAAAATCTTCTGCACTGCAAGAGAAACCACCAGCAGAGCTAAGAGAAAACCTACAATGTGGGGAAAAAATTTTTTTACCAGCTGTTGCTCAAACAAAGGTCTACTATCTAGAATATATAAAGAATTCAAAAAAAAAAATCAGACCCCCCCCCAAATATACAGACACAATTCAAAAATGGGCATCTGAAGTGAACACACATTTCTCAGAAAAAGATGTAAAAGGAGCAAATAAACATATGAAAAAATGTTCAACATCAATGATCATTTGAGAGATGCAGATGAAAACAATACTGAGATTCTACCTCACCCCATTAATAATGGCTGCTATCAAGATATCAACCAATAACAAATGCTGGTACAGTTGTGGGGAGACAGGAACCTGTCATCATTGTTTGTGGGAGTGCAGACTGGTGCAACCACTGTGGAAATCAATTTGGACATACCTCATGCAAGTAGGATTGGATGTCCCATTTAACCCAGCTATCCCTCTGCTGGGTACCCTCCCAAAAGAATTAAAAGAAGCTTACCACAGTGATATATGCTCTCCCATGTTTACAGTGGCACAGTTTGTAATAGCTAAAACTTGGAAACAGCCCAAGTGCCCATCAACTGGAGACTTGATAAAGAAGATGTGTTTTTTATATATATATATATATATATATATATAAAATGGAGTACTCAACTATACAGAATGAGAAACTAGAGACATTTGTAGCTAAGTGGATGCACATTGAGGCCATACTCCAGTGAAATAAATAGGACACACGTGTAAATACGTAATAGTTTCTATGGTGTGAAAAACTAAAAGTGTTAATAAAGTTCAAAATGTATAATTGATACTGTGAAATAGGAAGAAAAGGTGTAAAGGAGTAGGGGAAGTGGGAAGCGTAGGGCAAAGGAAAGAAGGGAAAAGAAAAAAATATGAGAAAAGGAAAAAATGGAAACCAAATCTTTGTAAATAGGGAAGGGTGGAAGGGGTGAAGGGAGGGTGGGGGAATGGGGAAAAAAATAAGAACCAAGATATATCATGTAAAGGAACAAAATCCTAATGATGAATGTAACTGTACTGTACACCTAAAATGTACCAATAAAGTTAATGGGAAAAAAGTTATAGAATATAAGAATGAAAAATCTTTTTTATAGCACTTCCAAAATACTCTTTTTATCCTAGTAGTTGATGAATTATTAGTTGTTCAAACAATTTACTGGGAAAAAATTCTTTTTTTGCTTCCAAAGTGTGAGAAATTCTAGCTCAAAAAGGTACTTGTCATGAAGTTATATACATATGAAAATATGACCTAAGAATGAGAGTACCATCTGAACTATAATTATAGTGCAGTATTACAATCTAAATCTATGGTAACTTTCTAAAATAATCATTTTTAAAAGTAAAAACTAGTCTTAATACTTCAAAAGTAGCCTAATTCTTAGAGTATCAAGGTACCAACTTTTTTAAAGTTACTTTTTTAATATCATTTTATTTTAAGTTTATTAGAAAGAGTTAAACCACATAGAGTAACAAGAATGTCTGAATTACAAATAAATATAAAGTTAATTTTAAAGGAATTTGAAATGCTTAAAATTTTAAGCTTAATCATAATTAGTGTTTGTTAAAGCTTCAATTTTATAAAAAATATGGTGAGAAATTACAATATGTTAATGTTTAAATTCTTTATCACCAACTTATGAACTAATCACATGTTTAATAAATCAATACTATAAAGGATAAAAGGAAATTTAAAAATATGTATGATTTAAAACATTATATGAATATATATTAAACATTTTTATTCACTGAAGATATACCAAGTATCTAATTAAAATCTAAAAGTAATCATGTGAAATATTTGGCTTTGCAAATTAAGAAAAAATTCAATATAATTAAATGTTAGTTATTCAATTTCTACCAAAATTATTATGAGACCTTATGTTTATACAATTTGAGAAAAGGATATTTATGAATAGGAGTAATAATTCAATTATTTTTCCTTTAAACCTCTTCTCTCCTGAATCTCATATTTTAAATATATTGTAAAATTCCTTCCCTATTGGTTCTCTAATCTACTAAAACTTTTTCCCACTATTTTTACATGTAGGAGCTAGTAGGTCAATCTTGATCCTGCTCCTTGCTCTTCTGTCATCTTAAATATGCAGGTTCTTTTGGACTGGATATGTTCTTTGAGAATAAAAGTTTGCAGAGAAGAATGAGAGGGACTTACTAGTTGCTATTTATTATATTGTTTTTTGATGATTGAAATTTAGCTATTATCTTCTAGTTATGCTGAAGCATGAATTTTATATAGTTGTATCCATTACTGTTATGACTATTTCTTTAGAGCACTGTGAGAGCTTTAGATTCATTCATGCATCATTAACTACTCACAATTCCTAACTAGTACATTCATTTCAGGGGAGGGGATGTGCTGGGGCTCTAACTTGGAACCTTGTGCTTGTGAGGCAGGCAGCAGCACCACTGAGCGAAATTCCCAGTCCAGCAAGTTCATTTTTGAAAGGTGATATTATAGTTGTCTGATATTAAGGAATATACCAAATTTTCATTTCTATAAACACAGACATGCTAAATTTATTTTACTTTCTTTAGTCTAAGGACCGTATTTTCAAATCTGCTTCCTTTAATCCCTTCTGTTATATAAATAATTAGTGCAAAGCCCCTTAGCCTAACCATATTTTGCACATAAAAATAAATCACCTAAAGAGGAAGGCATGTGTTGTCTCTTTTATCTTTGCTCTTTAGCTGTTCCTTAAGCAGTAGATTCCTATCGCTATCTTTTAAACAGTACTTCCATCAGTTTCTGCCTGTATGTACTAATATCACCTTTGTAATAGTCAGATTTCTAAATTATCAAAGCAATAAAACTCAGCATCTGGATATACAAATTACACATGGAGCTCAGGCATGCGTGAGAAAGAGAAAAGGGTAATAGGAAGTAGAATCAAAGTTTATTAAAATATAATTTTATGCTTGATTTGGTTAGAATTGGCCCGATTTCATTTGAACTTCACATCACCAGCTGCCAATTTAGTATAATTTGGAACCATAAATTATTGATGACAAAATATAATTAAATTTCTTATCAAGTTTAAGGAACTTTGAAGTTCTTTGGGTGTTATAAATAGGAAGAAAAACCTGTGGCACATATTCAAGGGTATGTCTTTGAAAAAAAAAAGTTTTACATAGTGTTCTCTGATGATTCTAGTTTCAGAATAATTACATGCAAAGCAGGAGGTAAAATGACATTTTTCTCTTCTATTCAAGAACTTTACATTGTCTCTAGTGGTTTTTTTCTATTTCTCCTTTTCTTTTTTCTCTGCTAACCTTCTCATTTTCTCATGAAATATACTGTCATAATGTGTTGTGTTCTAGCTAACACAGGTCATGAGACAAATACTAGTATAGTTAGAAGAAATTGATGCAAGAAAGCAATTACATGTGAAATTGTTAAATTAGTTTCAGAATGATAAATTTATTTTCTTGGGGAAAACTATGGAATTTGTATGTATTTCACAAAGGTGACAGAAACAATGAGGCAGACTTTCCACAAAATGACAAATTAGATGATTTTTTCAATAATTTAGAATATAAATTGAGAAAAATATGCAAAATAAAAGAAAAACCCACTGTTGGTTATGTGTCCACATAAAATGTAGGCAGTGAGTTGAAAAGACATCTGTATCCTATTGTTTATAGAAGTATTAGTCATGATAAGCAAGAAATTGAAAGAATATTTGCATCCATCAGATGAATGGATGAATAAAGTGGATGAAGAATGGAATTAGTATTTGACCTTTAGAAAGGAAATTCTCTCATTTGTAATAATACAGATGAACTGGAAGATATTACATTAAATGAAATAAACCAGATAAAAAAAGACAGATATCACATGGACTCACTTATATGAAGAATGTGATACCGTTGAACACATAGAAGTAGAGAGTAGAATGATAATTCACAGAGGATGGGAGTGTAGGAAAAGAGGGAATTAGTAGAAATATATTTTGAGATCTATAATACAAGAAGTTGGTAAAAATTAAAAATAATACCTTGTTTTTTTTCAAAATTATTGAGTACCAAATGTCTAATCATAAAAAGTGGTAAGTTCTTGAAGTGATGGATTTAGCTTGATTTAATCTTCCCACAATGTTTATATATATACACATATATATGGATTATATATTATCATATAATACTTTATAAATATATTTTTAATTAATAAATTTGTTATAATAATTTTAAAGTCACCCTCTTCTGTTCTATATGACATAAGTGCCTCATGTGAGCTATATTTCTTAAAGAGAAAATGAAATCATAATTGCTTTAGGAGAAAAGAGTCTAGAGATAATGATTCAAGTATAGATTTATAAATTATAGAATGTCAGAGCTAAAGGAAGCATAAAAATCATCTAGTTCAACCTAACTTTACATTTCAATAAGTACATAAATCTAAGAAAAGTTTTAGTAGATGGTGAAAAATGGAGTTTAGTTTTCTGAAATGAAGGCTATTAAGTCAGATGGAAGAAGCAGAAAGCAGCTGTGTGTGGTCAAATCAAAAGTGAATACTTAAGAATCTAAGATATTCTTCAGTTGCTGAATCTTCCACAATTCTAGGGAGGTTCAGCATGAATTGCAAGTATTAGTAAAAGTGAAATTGCCATCTTAGAGCATGTGCATAACAGGAACCAGATATAGAAACACATTTTATTGCAGAGACAATAATAATTTTGGTGATGATGATGATGATGATGATGATGATGATGATGATGATGATGATGATGCAAGGATTAAGTGGTTGATACTATTCTGAATTTAAAGGAAATGAATTGTGTTATAAAATGTAATAACACATAGTCTTCCCCTGGGAGGTAGTATCCAACTAACTATGCTTGAAGTCATGTTTTTACTAAAAGATTTTTTTAATGGACAGAAAAGAAGTATGACTTTAAAGAGCCATTGTCCTGTCTTCATTTTTTAGAGCATTTCTAGTCAGGTGGAGAGGCTCTGAGGGTAGAGAATAGGGGACAACCAAAGGTCTTCCAACAATTAACAAATAGGAAATTTCTAATTAGAGCCAAGATTTCCTACAGTTTAGATTGGTGTCTGTCTCACCAGTATTTTTTTTTGGCGGGGGGCGGGGGGTACTGGGGATCAAACACAGGTCCTTGGAACTCTCATCAGTAATTTTTAAATGCTGTATTCTCTAGGAATGTAAGAGCCAGTCAAATATTTTTTTATGTTTTGTACAAAGCTGTATCTATGGCAATAAAATTAAAATAGCAAATATTTCCATATGAACAGATAAAAATACTGAAAGCAGATTAATGAAAAAGCAGGAGAATATGACACAAATTTTTAAATTCCCAACCTCAAATAATAAAATCAGTATAGCCGGGGATTTAGCTCAATGGTTTCACTGCCTGCTGCGTAAGCGCAAGGACCCGAGTTTGATCCCTGGTACCAAAAATAAAAATAAAAATAAAATAATTTAAAAAAATAAAATGAAATCAGTATAAGGTCTTCCATCATCCTTATTAATTTTTTATTTAGGATAAATAGCATTTAAAATGTTTTTTTTTAATTGTCTATTGGTTCATTTTAACTATACATTACTATCATATTCATCATTGGGAATTTATACCTGTACATGATACATCTTGGTCCTTCTTTTCCCCCCATTCCCCTTTTCTCCCTTGCACCCCTCCACCCCCTCCCTAGTTACAAAAACCTTTGTTTCCATTTTTTCCTTTTCTCATAGTTTTTTCTTTCCCTTCTTTATTAGAAAATCTATACCATGTACATTATCATCTTAAACTTGGGGGAGATTTCCTAACTACAATCACGAAAATAAAACTTAGAAATACAAAAACAATTGTGAAATTTCCTTCAAATCATTTCTGTATGACTAAAATGCCATAACCAGAATCCCAATAGAATCCCGTGAAGCTGGCATCGTTTCACATGCCTGTGATCCTAGGAGTTAGGATCATTGCCAGTTCAAAGTCAGTCTGGGCTAATGGGATAGTGAATTCAAAGCCAGCCTGCAGGACTTACTGAGACCTTGCCAAAAAAAGGAAGAAAGAAAGAGAGAAAGAAAGAAGAAAGAAAGAAGGAAGGGAGGGAGGGAGGGAAGGAAGGAAGGAAGGAAGGAAAGAGAGAGAGAGAGAGAGAGAGAGAGAGAGAGAGAGAGAGAGAGAAAGAAAGAAAGAAAGAAAGAAAGAAAGAAAGAAAGAAAGAAAGAAAGAAAGAAAGAAAGAAAGAAAGAAAAAATACGTGTAACATATTTGACAGGGAAAGGTAAGAATTTTTGTTTCTTTTCACATTAGAAATAGTTCTTACAAATCAAATTAATCAAAAAACAATCTAATAATAAAAACAAGCAGTTGATAAAATGAAAGGTGCAATAACAGCTAATAAACAGGAAAAGAAAGGCAATTCCATTCAGAAACCATACAAAATAAACTAGGAACAGCAATGACAAAACAAGAAAACCAATCACGCTGCTAAGCATTGCCAAGTTTAATGTTAATAACAGTGTGCAGCCCACTGCAATTTGAAGAAAGATTTTGAGAATAAAACCCCCTTTACAATATTGAATAAGAGAGATTACCTAAAATGAGTTGCAGAGTATGATTAGTCTCTATAATTATTGCAAGCTCTTTTGCCAGCTACATTATAAAAAGAAGTTTAAATACTTGTACTTTCCTGCATTAGAAATCTCACAGTGTTCAACAAACTCCAGTGGACATTAAGAAGAATCTGGTTTCACCTGATGATTTAATATTTAGTTTCACTAACCTAAAATATTCTGAATGCTACACTCAGTTACAATAACCCAGTCTACTTGCAAAATTTGGAGTCTTTGATTCAGGTAGTATCTTAATGTCTTTGTTACAGAAAAATTCACCATTTCACTTTTTTTCATGTGATAGCTTTTGGTTATTAACACTCAAATAGAGATATACATATGCTAATTAAGAAAAAATGCAACATCTATTCTATAGAAAAATTTACTGTCAACAATTTTGAAATATTGAGAAAATACTCCTTGAGATTTGGCTTAGTGGTACAAAAATACCTTTCCAACTTTTCTCTTATGAATATCCTTACACAGATAAAAAAAAAGTAACTAAATCCACAGTGAAGATTGGTAGAGAACATTAAATTAGAATCTCTGCGGAACATATAGTATTCTAAGGCAGGCAGAGAAGAACTTAAAAAAAAAACAAAATCCCAAAACAAACCTACCTAGGGTTAGATTTGTGGCAGTCCTCATGCATATAAGAGAAACTCATTGTACCTTTTAACAAAAGCTATTATATACCTAATATAGAGTCACATTAACTATGTGACAAGGAAAAACCTGACTACAATTGTACCTTGGTATATAACTACTATAGTACATTGCTACCACTTGAAAAATAGTATGAGAAATATTACTAGATTCCTTATATTTCTATTCTTAACTAATAATCCCAAGGAAAAGTAATGAAATCCCTACAAAATAAAACCAAAACAAAGATTGAGGGTTATACAGGAAAGCTTCATTAAGTTGCAGGTTGGCAGAATGATTACTGTCACAGTAAATGGAATGAAGGCAATAGACATTTGTAATAGTTTTATATATTGGCAATTTGTACTTTTCTTATTCCACTTATTTAAAATATTAAGATTCAGTCTATTTGGCTTTGAGAAAATGTCATCTTGTGGGGTTGAGGTTTGTCAGCTGTAAAATTGTTAATAACTATGAATTTCAAAAGTTTTGAGAGATGTTCACAATACGCAGAGATCCAGCATTAACTTGAGAAGAATATTTATCCACTTCTAAACAAAAATTGCAATTGAGGAGGTTCTAATTGTCAAATATCCTTACATCTTATCCAAGATTAGCAAATTCTTTCTGTGAAACTGTTAGAATTGTTAACTCTGATTTGATATATAAGAAAATGAAAAGACTCCCTACCAAATAGGGACTAATGTTTTCAATCTTGCATTAAGTCTTAAATTAAAAATAAATAAATAACATCTTTGTGTATGGCACTAAAACATATTTTCATTTTTAATGATAAATCCCTACTTGTAAACATCAAAATATCTTTGGATTCAAAAGCACTAGTCAAAAAATACTAAAAGGAATACCTGTAATTTCCTTTCAATCTCTTTTTTTCAGGACGACCCGAATATTTTCAGTATTTAACTAACTTGGAGTAGGGAAAGAGAATGTAATTACAGTATTCTGGATAGAAAATTGATAAAAGAAAGTTAAATTCTACTGGTGCTCTTAGTATTTCTCAGGTTAAGGAAATACAGCAAGGAAAGTCTGTCGCTCGTTAGACTGAGAGTCTGACATTACAAGTCCGCAGAAACCTGAATGCTTTGAGTTTTCATAAAATGCCAAAGGATTTATTTCAATATTTATATGCTGTGAACCTAGAAAAGTGTGATTTTTCTCCGACTGACTACTTCCTACTATCCATTTAAATGAGCACAACTAATACGTAAAAATCTACTTGTCTGTATGTGGGGTTTTAAGGAAGTTTTAAAATTCTTAGGCAGAACTGTAATAGAAAAGAAAGTTTCCTTAGAAGAAACAGTTTCCTTAGAAGGAACAGTTTGGACTCATTGGGGAGGAAGTGACTTTCTTCTAATTAGGAGAGAGAAAAATCTGAAGTCTGATATTATAAAGGCACATATTTGACCAGGTTTTGATTTGTTAGGGTTTCTATATTCTACTGAGTTGTGGGGCAGGCAGGAGGAAGGAGGGAAGGAGGAAAGAAGGGAGAGACAGACAGAGAGACAGAGTCAGAGGCAGAGCTAGAGACAGAGACAGACCAAGAATGCATTTAGAAAGAAAAAGGTCTGGAAGTCCAGAAATCTCTTTGCTTATCACAAGAAATGCTTATAAATCCATTGGCTTTTGTTTTCTTTAGTGAAAACGTGATCATAGTGAAAATATGATCATAATAAGAGGCTTTTGACATGATTTCCAGTTAGCATATTGGCAAATTTCATATATTTCTTGTGGATTTGCTTTGTTTTGTTTTGTGTTTGTTAGAGACCACTCTCTTCAGTTACATCTTATCTTTAAAGAGAGAAAGTTGCTTGCTCCCAAAGTATCTTGATCTTAATGACCAACTCTATCTTTCACCTTTCAGTGTGATTGAAACCAGGTTGTTTTTCATTAAGTTAAAACTTGGCAAAATCAATTTCTCAATTCTTTGCAGTTTGCTATCTTATTAGACTGATTATCTTGTACAGCAGAATGTGTCACAAACACAAATTGAACTTTTAAGTATTTAATCTTAGGAGATTTTCCATCAACAAAATACAGAAAGAACACTGTTCCTTCAAGATGGAAAATACTATCAACTAATAAGAATTTGTCTTTGTTAATTCTAAGATGCTTGGTGTGTGAAATGAATGAAACTGCCCATAAAATGCATATATGGTATATGCTTCTGTGTAATAATCAGTAAGAAGAAAATAAGGTTTAAATTTCACCCCCACCTAAAATTCAATATGTATGTTTTTTAGTTAATTTCCTTGTTTTCCACTTTTAGGTAATGATAAAAGTAAGATGCAAATAAGTGGATGTGACTTCCTTTATTTTGTATTTCATAAACAAGTATTTAAATGTACTCATGTTCAACAGATAAATACATGTTTTATAAAGACATTCTTATGATACATTTATTTTCAAATTATAAAATTCAAATCATTCTTAACAAATTTTAGGAGAATTCTAGCAAAACAAAATTCTAAACATTTCAAGATGCCTAATTAGTATGTGTATAATTTTAGTGGCTTCTAAACATTATTGTTAATCGATGAAGATTACTAAAGATTACTTACTGAAAACTCAAAGAAATATAAAAAATTCTCTCAAACCAGTTTAGTGGTTTTCTTCTTTCTTAAAAAATAAAACGATAATATTTTATACTGATAAATAGGCTCATTAAGCACCTTAAGTTTTTTCTACAAAAGATTTCATAATATATTAAACTGTCTAAATTACAGATATTATGTGAATAATATAGTTTAGAACATAATAAACTGGTTAAAATTATGTTATATAGTTCTTATAATATGTGTTATGTATTAAGGTAATTAATTCCCATTCTTCATTTGCTTTTAATTAAATATTCTTCAATTTTACCAATGTAAGTGGTAAAATTGCCACATATTCCATTTCACTTTCATTTCATTTTTTATAACAAAGTTGCAGTTGTAATAGCGATTCATTACAAATTGCAACCTAATCTAGGCATGTCAATAAGTAAATAAAGGAGCCGGGGATTTAGCTCAGTGGTTTCGCCGCCTGCTGCACAAGCGCAAGGACTCGAGTTTGATCCCCAGTACCAAAAAAAAAAAAAAGTAAATAAATACCCCAAGCAGTAAAACAGCCTGTCTTGAGGGTGTGGTTACTATGTTATATACCTATAATAATAAAAGTAACACTGAAACTCTTATATTTTCAACTTTAAGCAAACACATTAAAGTTCACTCTTTGAAAACTGCCATTATGATGCTTTAGTATTTGGGGCCATAAATATACTATTATAATGTTTATTATTTATAACTATTATTTCAAATATTAAAATAAAATTCTTGAAAAATAATAACTTACTAAGTTCTAATGAGTACCTTACCAGTTATATTTATTTTTTAAAACCAATAAACATAAATAAGTGGATGAATTACATACATAATTTTTTTTAGAATTGTACTTTATTAACTGAAGAATTTGTTAATCTAAATGGTTAAACTGAATTTCCTTTTCTCACTTTGAGACACTACATATAAATCAAGATAAATATTATGACATCATTAATGTTTTACAAATTCATCAGAAATTCTCAATAGAAATTTTAGATTTTTAAATTTAAATAAAACTTTTTTCTACAAACTTATGTTATTCTATGAATGGATGCATAAAGAAGAGAAGATGAATAAAATGTTTTTGAGTCAGAAAAGGAAAATCAAATAGAGCAGAATGGAGCTAAACAAAATTTTTAAAAAATCTTTTTCTAATTCACTTCTATTGCCATGTGGAATGATTATTTGTTATTCTTGATCAAAAAGTGAATAAATAAAAAATATCTTTCAAATTCTTTCTTTTAGTCATAATACCACACCATATTTATCAACCAATTAAACATATTAAGTATTACATATGAAATATTCAAGTGCTTGCTACAGATATAATTCTTATATTTTAGTCATAACTTTATTTGCTTATTTGAAACTGAGATATAAATACTTATTTTGAATATGGTAATACAAAGTGCTCTAATAATTATCAAAAACTTTATTAACTTGACTTTGCTAGTTTTTAAGATGGAATTATAGCAAGTTATACTCTTCTGATTCAACTCCAAAATCTACTATTGCTCTACATTGAACTTCTGCCTTATTACCAGATCATGGAATATGTTTGGAACTTGTAGTCAAATATATTTAATGAAATAAGTTAGAAAATGAAATATCAGAGTACATCTTTTATAGTATGTCTATTCTGTGCATAAAACTTGCTATTTCTTATGTACATATTCTTACTAATGGTATATTGTCAAGTATAAAAAACATACTCAAATAAATTTATCAAGCAGAAAATAGTCTCATATATTGAATTTGGCCTTATTTTGAATAGGTATCAAACTATACATAATACCTTCTGTGTAGATATATGGAGATACCAGAACATGGAGAATTTATGCAGAATCTTTTTCCAGATCTTCCATTTCCATGTATGCCCTATTCTTGGCAATATCTGTCCAAGAAGGTCTCAGATGAAGCAGTTTTTTTCTCCCTGACTGGACAAAACAAAACCCATTTGGGAACAATCAGTCACTCTGGTTAAACTTCACTGCCTTGTTTGTCTGAGAATGGCTTGCTATTGGGCACAAGATTTTTTTTTTTTCATTATCATAAGTGAGGAAAATGTTCTAAAGGTAGATCATAATGATGGTTTTTCCATTTCATAAGTATACTAACAACAATTGAATTGCTTAAACTATTTAATCTGGTAAACTTTTTGATATGTAAGTTATATATCAATAAGACTTAAAAAACACACTCACAAAAGTCCCAAAATCAACAAACTAAGAAACAAAACCAGAACACCCAAAGGAGTGGAAATTTAAAGTCCTGAAAAAATGATTAATAGTTATGTAAAATTTCTATTAACAGATCAGGATTTTCCTTTCCACTTTTGTAATTATTACTGTATTTCTTACTATCAACATAATTAAACAAGGAGGTCTCTAATTTGGTAGGTGGAATTGTTTTAAGGAGGATATGTCAACATATATTTCACACATTGCTCTGAAAGAATCCAAATACTGAATGCCATTTTTAAACTTATGAAATGGAAGAAAAGACAGTAATTTCTTGGGCTTGTATGCATTTAAATACTGAGTTTAAAGCCTCATCTATGTCATCTAGAAGTATCTACAATCAAATTGTTTTATGTTGGTACAAAGAAGTTAATCATCAAAATGTAGTATGCATTCAGATCATATTTGTAAATTGTGTGCAAAACAATTCTAAAAGTAACTTCACATTAAAATAAAAATATAACTCTTAAAACTTTATGGTGTGGGTGTTGTTGGGACAAAAGAAGCCAATCAATAAAAGAATTTCAAAATACCATCCATTAGAATAAAATTCTATGAGGAAAAGTGGAGTAGAAATATGAGTTCAATGAGAAAATAAATGTAAAATTTTGACATTCTATGCAATAACTTGAAGGTACCAATTTTGAAATTATGTAAGTTTATAAATATTACTGCATGAAATTTTATTAAATGAATTTGTGCAAAGAAGTATAAAAGTACCTTAGGTTAAGGTATACAAAAAGTTGAAGCCTTTCATTCTTTACTACTGAGACATTTTTACTATGTCCTCACAAACTTGTCATCTTTTAATGAAGATAGTTTTTAATACTCACAAGGACTAATATGCCCTTTAAATAATACATCCAGTAAATAACAAATATTTTCATTGTTCTTTGAACATTATTTGGACCAGTATTACCATTAATCTTGGAGGAGTATTTTAACTAATATCTAGAAAGTAATTTATAGTTTACATTGGCTTTTCAGTACTTTATTGTGCATATTCTTTTAGCTTTCTCATCTATAATTTAAACTGCTATATATGTCTGACATAATTCTCCTTTTATAAAAGCATCATAATAATTTAAAACAATGTATCAGAAAGTAATAGTTTTTCTTGTAACCTGATTTTCTCATTGTAATTTTATGTTTAAAAGAAACTTACTAAGAAAATCATACTTGACATGCCATTTTCCAAATGTCATCAAGATTTTCTCTATACATACATTTTTAATAGGCTTTTCCCCTTTCATACATATTTTACCTCAAAAATGTTTGTTATTAATAGTAAAATATGAATTATCCCCAGATAGGTGTACATAGCAGTCTAAATGTTATCAGATCTACTTTATTATGTTCTAGTTGTATGGCATAGATCATTCATTCATATTTTAGTACAAATCTGTTTCTCTGATTGCTGGCCATTGATTTTCCTTGTTTTCTTTTTAATTTTAAAATATACAGAGAAGTTGATAGGGAACTTTGTATTAGAAATTTTTAGAGAAATTTTAGATACTATAAATAGAAAAACAATATACTTGACTAACAGTGTTGAATATTGTTAAGAAAAAAATGCCTACTAAATTCCCTGCATCATTATGAAAGTTACCATATGAATTGGGTATATTTTTTATTTCACTACTCCCAAAATAAGTAGAAGATATCATTTAGTGTTTAATTTTTAACAGAATAATGAAAGAATGAATTACTTAAATGAAGAATAAAATGAGTGTTGAATTACTGAAATGAAGACGAATTATAATTTTTTGCAGTAGTAATTTGCAAAATCCCAAAGATATTTGTAAATATCAGTAAAATCAGACATTTATGTGAACATATAGAGGCCTAATTGTATTTCAGACCTCACAAAAACTGCTTAACGAAGTTAATAATCAAGTTATACATCCCTATAATCTTAGTTCATCTGATAGTATTTCTTGCTTAAAGATCTTACCTAAGCAGGATTTGTCATCTTTAGCCCTTCTATATGTATGTTATGGCTTGTATCTAGATGCCCCCTCAAAGCCTCATGTAGTCATAAGTGGAGCTTTGCAGAGGTGGCTGGATCTAGGGTATGTAATGCTGGGATCAAGGATGTGATGCTGGGATTGATTCATGGTACAGCTCTAGGATTAAGGTTGCACCACCCTGGGTATGAGTGCTATTCACCGTAAAGATTGGTATCCTGGATAAAATATAAGGGACAGAAAGAGGGTCACTTGTAGCTTGTTGCTTTCTGCTTTGCTGCCTTCTGCCTTTCATGAACTTTTTCTCCTCTGTGATCCCACCCTGCCTTGGTTCCAGCTAACCAGGGGCTGAAAACTTTATGAACTGTGAGACAAATAAACTTTTCCTCCCTTAACTTTGGGTGTCAGGTATTTTGTCTCAGCAATGAGAAAAGTACTAAGTCTAATTTGCCACTGTTTAAATGTAAACAATTTATCTAGAATTTTTCACATCTAACTAAATTAGAGCAGGACAAAAATCAACTTGAAAAATAAACCAGCTTTGCATGAATCATACCACCTGCAACTTACTGGTGATATTTGCCTTGCTTATGAATCTAGACTTCATTTTCTCTTTTTGAAAATTTGTTTTGTGTCTGTAACAGAATGCAAAGCATGACTTTTTTCTTTCTTCATGATTTTATTTCCTCATGGATTATGGTTTTTTTTTTCCACCATTATTTTATAAAGTCTGGATAAATGTTCTGACTGTAGGAGCTTTGGGAGGCCTTCCTTCACTATACTCTCCATCAGATTCTACCAGCCCACTCCTATCATTTATATTTAATATCACAAAATATATCTTTGGATAATGGTGCCATTACCTTAAACAATTAGAAAGACTTCTGTGTATACAGGAGTGGTACATAATTCAAAAAGAAAACATGCACAAAAGTTCAGCATTTACTTACAGCAAGAAGGGACCACAGGCACAAAATTTACTCCTTTCATTAGATAGACCCCCTGGCTGGTGGATCCCTTCCCACACAGTCAGGGTTGCATGACCACATGCATCTCATTTCATGTTGCAGTGGAAGGTCTGAATTACAGACAACTAAGGCTGCACTTGATGGCCAGTAAGATCACAGTTAAGCAGGAAAAAGAACACACCGTATCTGAAACAACACAAAATATTCCCATACCAGGCAATAAGCAGAAAACAGACTATGGAGTCTCTTTAACTCCACATTAGGAAATATATCAGGCCAAGGCCAATTCTACTGAGGCAGTGGTGAAGTGACAGTCTGCACATGTCTGACTAAAACAACTTCAAATTAATAATTTTTTCACACCTATTAGAAATCAAGGACAAAAGAAGCCCTAAATGGCCCAAACTTAAGAGAGAAACTGTATCTGAAAAGAGAAAAAAAGTATGTGGGCAATGATAGACACAGTTAATGGATAAAATGTGAGCAAAATGGCTAAGGAAAGTTTATAAGAAAAGCTGTCATTTAATGAGGTCTAATTGTCTTAAGGACCATGATCATAGAATCCCACCAATTAATCTCAGAAAAGAGTGCAAACAGCCTTACGAAGATTCTAGTGTCCATGATAGGGACCTGAGGCCACTATCACCACCATGTTTATACCAAGCTAACAAACTTTTAAAAACAAGCAGTACAACATTGGGTAAGAAATAAGAACATGCAGAGAAAAACTCTGAGACATAGCATCAAGAAAAGACCTAAAACTCGGTGTTGTACAGACATTTTGGCTAAACTAACTTCTACCTTAAATGAAAGATATTTTCACAAGATTTTGAAGCTGGGGGAAAGATGAAATTTATTCTAACAACAACAAAATTACACCTATAGTAACTTTTCACTGAGTTATTTTAACATCTACTCAAGGCCTATAGAATAAAAGGCATGCCCATTTCCAGGGATCAAATGTACCTCAAAATTAAAGTTTTACACAAGATATCTAACTTTCAAATTTCAAAAGAGCAACATTGTAAGTTACATGAAAAGGCCAGAAAAAATACTCTCACAAGCTTTAAAGCACACATCAGAATCAATTAAATAAATGAAGCTTATGTTTAATACTCTAAGAAAAAAGTAGAGATATACCCCGAAACTATGATCCACTAAAATCAATTATATATACTTGATTTGGGGAAAAAAGTCATATGAAAGACCATCTTAATAGAATGGACAGTTAAGTCACAGACTGGGGAAGAAATATATGACCATCCATTATTATTCAAAGGACTAATATCAAGAAAATAAAAAGTATCTCAAAATTGGACATGCACAAAAATTTTGTAAAAGTATCAAAGATCTGGACAAATATCTCAATATATATGGCAGATATAATTATGAAAGTATATTCAACAAAATAACTGAAAAGAAAATGTTAAGTAACAATGAGATAACATGGCACACAAGTTAGAATGTCTCAAGTCAGACAAGAATGTCAATGTCAAGTACTGGGAAGGATGCAAAGCTAATGGAATTCTCATATATTAATGCCAGAAATGTACAACATCCAAGTTGTTTTGGAAAATAATTTGATGGTTTCTTAGAAAATCAAATACGTAACTATCTTGACTCTGTAATGCTGCTTATAGAAATCTAATCTGGATAAAGAAAAAAACATGTTGACACAAAAACTTTGTGCAAGTATTTATAGCAGTTTATTTAAAATCAACAAAAAAAGGTAAGAAAGGACAATAATATCTTTTATTAGGTAACAAAATATTGATGTATGAAAAACAATGAATGGAGTTTAAATTCATTTTTCTAAATGAAAATAGCTATGTCCATACCACATTGCATAATTTAATTTGTAAGACCCTTTGGAAGAGGTTTAGGAAAAGATTTTATGAACAAAACCTCAGTTGCCTGTGAACTAGCACAAACAATCAACAAATGGGATCTCTTCTTATTAAAATGATTCTGCACAGCAAGAGAAACCACCAGCAGTGTGAAGAGACAACCCACAATGTGGGAAAAAATCTTCACCTGCTCTTCCTCAGACAAAGGTCTACTATCTCAAATCTATAAAGAACTTAAAAAGATCAGACATCCCAAATTTAAAGACCCAATCCAAAAATGGGCATCTGAAATGAACAGACATTTCTCAGACAAAGAAATAGAAATACCAAATAAATACAGGAAAAAATATTCAACATCACTGGTCATTCAAGAGATGCAAATGAAAACAATGCTGAGATTCCACTTCACTCCAGAAAGAATGGCTGCTATCATGAAATCAACCAATAACAAATGCTGTTGGGGCTGTGGGGAAAGAGGAACCCTGCTCCACTGCTGGTGGGATTGTAGACTGGTGCAACCACTGTGGAAATCAGTATGGAGGTACCTCAAAGAACTAGGACTAGAAGTCCCATTTGACCCTGCTATTCCACTGCTGGGGATCTTCCCCAAAGAATTAAAAGAATCATACCACAGTGATATATGTGAGCCCATGTTCATAGCAGCACCATTTATAATAGCTAAAACTTGGAAACAGCCCAAATGCCCATCCACTGGAGACAGGATAAAGAAAATGTGGTGTTTTTTTTAATAAAATAGAGTACCACTGAGCCATAAAAAATTAGAAATTAGAGACATTTATAGCTAAGTGGATGCACATTGAGGCAATATGCTTAAGTGAAATAAATAGGACACACATGCATAAATACTGAATAGTTTCTGTGGTGTGAGAAACTGAAAGTGTAAATAAGGACTAAATGTATAATAGGTAATGTGAAATAGGAAGAAAAGGGTCAAAGGGGAAGGAAGTGGGAGGGCTAGGGGAAAGGATAGAAGGGAATGGGATTAATATGAGAAAATGGAAAAATAGGAACAAAATCTTGTAAATAGGGAGGACTGGAGGGGTTGAAGGGAGGGCTGGGCAAGGGTGAAAAATAAGAACCAAGAGAGACTATGTAAAGGTGCAAATTTCCAATGATGAATGTCATTATATTGTATTCCTAAAATGTACCAATGATTAGAATGAATAATCGATAATGCAAAATAGGAAGAAAAGGTCCAAAGGGGTAAGGGTAATGGGAGGGGCAGGGGAAAGGAAAGAAGGGAAAGGAAAAATGCCGAGAAATGGAAAAAATGGAAATAAAGTCTTTGTAAATAGGGAAGGGTGGAGGGCATGAAGGGAGGGCTAGGAATGCGGAAAAAATAAGAACCAAGATGCATTATGTAAAGGTACAATTCCCAATGAGAAATGTAATTGTTTTGTATACCTACAATGTACCAATAAAAGAATTTAATACAAAAATAAATAAATAAATAAATAAGAAAGCAATCAAAGAAAGCACTGGTTTTCTATGGTTGGAAAGAAAGGCTCATCTATAAAAATGCAGCATACAGTGAAGAGATTGCTATATATGAAATGTGTGGAGATGGACACATGACTATTTATCAAAACTTATAGAACTATATAAAACAAAAAAGTGAATTTAAACCAGGCACTGTGTTATGTGCCTGTAATCTCAGCACTTAGGAGGCCAAGGCAGTAGTATCACTGTAAGTTTGAGGCCAACCTGGATGACATAGTAAGTTCAAGGCCAGCTTGAGCTACATAGCCAGGGACTGTTTAAAAAAAAAAAAAAAAGTGTTTTTAAATGTGCATACAGAATTTTTAAAAATTAGGTTGGTAAGGAGAGGGAGATAGAATATACTAACATACTAGAATGAGTAATGAGCCCAATTGTATTACAAATGAATATGATAACTGCATGAAGGACGTGGGAATGAAAAGTGCTGACCTAAGAGTGTTTCTGGAAAACTTTTTGTTTTACACTATAAAGTTAAGTCTTAAAGAACTGTACAAAGACACTACACTGCATTTGTTCAGTTTATTTTTTTGGAGTTATGAGTTAAAAATTCAGAAATAATTTAATTAGTGGATTATTTTTTCACAAATATAAAAACTTATTATAAAAAATGAAAGGCAAATAAAAAATTATAAATAATAAAAAGGACCAAATAAGGAAGAAAGCTAAAATGAATGCTGTGGAGCTAGATTGGATTTGACAATATCCAATAAGGACTAATTATTTAACATAACCACATGCACATACAGATAAATGTGTGTCAGCAGAAATTAATAAACATGTATGTGTTTTAGGGCTCTGTTGATGGAGATAAACTATAAGTGAGCTGCCCCTTTGTAATGAATGCATGAGGCACTCAAGCTTTGGTTTCCAAACATCATTCTCCACTAAAAGAAACAGGCAGTCTTGGATAAGTGGATAATTTCTCCAAAGTTGAGAAAAGAAAATTATAATATGAGCCTGGCACATCTGTGAATGCAAAAATTTTGTTAGGTTGCTTAAAAGAATAAAAGATAGAGTCTGGTTGTCTTGTTGAAAGGGCATAGAGCCCGATCTGAAAGAGCTTCCAGTGAATAAAGTTGGTGAAATTTGGGCAATAAAATACTAATATTATATTATAATCCAATAAGTAAAATTCTGAGTTCATAATGATAACTGCATAATAGCACATATAATTGAATAAATGTTGATGAAGTGACAACTTTCTTCTTTGTATTACAATTTCAATTAGCAAATGTAGAAGGATATTAAAATTAGTGGCTGAAAGTTTAACAGATAGAGGACATACTCATAGTACTAATATAGCTCCATTACCATACTAACTACAAAGAAGAAAATAGTAAATTTACTAAAAAATACTGGCAGACACCACCTTATCCATGTGATCAAAGTTAATATTAAAGTAGTATACGTGAACTTCATGTGCTTATTTATATGATCCATTGGGAGAGTCTATCGACTTTCTTGTGTTTTTCCTAAAGATGTTAAACCTCAATCTTACCATTGAAAAATTATTAGCTGAACCCAAACTGAAGGATAGGCTAAAAAATAACTGACCAATATTCTTCAAAGTGTCAAGGTTTCATAAGACAAGAAAAGACTGATGATTTTTCTCAGATTGGAAAGGATCAAATAAACATAACTAAATGAACATGGGAATCTTATATTTAATCCATGAACAGAAAAAAATATCAATAGAACTAGTGTTGAGAACCAAAGAGCTTCTCAACCTTAGTTAACTTAATTATACCAATATTACTTGGTTTTGAAAAATACCTATGATTGCCAAATGTTAATATAAGAAAAAGTTGAGTAAGAGGTATAAATTTTAATAAATTATACATATTACATTGATATGTATACATGGTAGTACATATAGAGCTATAGACAGCTACGTATCTGAGAATGTTGTTGCCCAGTTGAATAATACTGACTGAGCATGGATATTAGTAGAAGAATAGGCAAAGAAACTTATAGGAAATTCAACTTTACAGCTTAAATCTAAAAACATAGCTGTACTGTGACTTCTGTTTGTTGGATTTATTTGACTTACTTGCTATGGTGTTTGTCCATATCTGTATTATTAAGTCATACATGAGAGTCAAACAAAGAAATAATTCCAAAAAAAAGAATAAAACTCCCATCTGTTATATTTTCAATGAGAATTTCAAAATTATATTCTAATTTATAGTGTTTAACTCACAAAATTCTTAGCTATGAATCTTCTTGATATGAATTCATCTTATTATTATAAAGCATTTCTACATATGTTAATTTATTTTTAGGAGTTACATTGCATAATGTACTTAGACACTCCAGCCCAGGCATGATTTGCCTAGTTTTCACTTTGCGCATTTGATAGCGGTTGACTTTCAGGTTTATGACTATAAGACACTTACCATGGTAAATAAATGCCACATGATTTACACTCAGTTTTATCTCATTGTTTAATTACCTAAATATGACAAAAAGACCAAAGTTTTGAAATTGATATTGTATTAATTTACTACTAAGCATTGGGATGATCTAGGAGTTGACATCTACAAATATTTTTAAGGCCACAATTGAAATATTACAATATTACATTTTAAATAATGAAGTTTAATGTAAAATATTTCATACTGGGAACTTGAATATAAATAATGGCTTGAATTTTTCCAGAAGATATTCCCATAAGTAGTTAAAATCTAAAAATATACAGAATAGAATTCAGAGGGTTATCTATATGGGTAAATCCAATAAATCTAAAAGATATTAGATAACACATTCCTGGGAGATTTTAACCTAAATAATCTGGAATAAAGCCCAATCATAATTATATTTTTTTATATTCTAGGTTATTTTATGCACATTAAAATTAAACCTTTAGACTAAAAATATGATACTGCCCATTTTAAATATGTAGCTAACATGAATTGATGAAATTTAATAATGCTATGAGATATGTATGATATTAAAATGCTGAATTTAAAATTATGTCATCATATTTTGAAATGATCAGCAATGGCATTTTACAGCACATTTTAATATTACTGTATTCTCTAAGTTCACTAATGCAAGTCCAGGGTAATTTCAAATGCCTACTTAGATATTATTTTTGGAGGTGATCTTTAAATATTTTCATAAAATATTAATCTTTTCATTGTTCAAAATTTGTAAAACATGGAGTTGAGATTCACTGGAGAGAGTTACTACATGTGGTTCATTAAAATATCTTAGTGGAAGTCATTATCTTTCTCAATGACACAAAATTTTATTTAACATTGGGCTTGGTTATTTAGATAAATAGAGAATATTGGTTCAAAAATTGAAATACTGACAAAAGAGTTTGTTAATTTGTCATTAAACATAGTTATGAAGCTGTATTCAGAATAAAGAATACAATATAGTAATTTTAAAAGATCATTGGATTCAACAATGTCTCTAAAGAGCATTAATCTAGGACATAAGTGATTATGTGATTAAAGTTTTTTCAGCTCTCTTTAGCATTAACAATTTGATTTTTTCCTCATAGTTATCTATGATTGTGACCCATTAAACCAGTATACTCCTGTTTCTCTGTTGTAAAGCACTGTAGTTCATAAAATCATGAAGACAGGAAAACAATAAATATGTGATAAATATAACATACTTTGATGAATACTCTAAACAATTTACATGGTACACTAAAAAATTGAAGCTCGCCAGGCAGGTAACTAATATTGTAGAATGCAGATCTTTATTTGTATTTTTAGCAATTATTTGTGATTAAGATGAAGGCCAAAAATTATGATTTTAAAGTTATTTGTGAATTTCATAGGAGTGTATACTAACACACAATTTATTTTTTGTTGCTTATGAAATGATTCTGCATATTTGAAGAAAATTCACTGTTTCTAGAATGCAATATCACAAGATTATATATCAATATGGCAAAATGACTCTCACTTTCATTTTATGATTATTTTATCTTTCCTCTATTATTGCAAATTAATTTACAAACCAAACCTACAATGTAAAAATAGTTGTTATAATATTCACAAAATAATATTTCAGATGCAAAGAATACATCAAGAATATATTGAAATATCAACCCAAGAACAGTACCAACAACAAATACAGAAATGGGAAGACATTTAAGCAAGGTGCAAATCCAGACTTCCATCTCACCAAAGGCAAATTCTGAAGGAAACAAGGTGTAAAAGTCTGATAATCAACCACCTGGACCCCCTGAACTTATAGTACAGGAAGTAACAAAACAGATGAATAAGGCTCTAGAAAAATTCAAAAGAGAAATAATCTCCCAGACAACTACAGAGATGGTGAGCAGAATGAAAGACATGATTGGAGACTCTCGAACAGGAACAAATAAAATATAGATGAGTTCAGGACCATGATGGAAGCCATGAATGCCCAGCATAGGAAAGAAATGGAAAACATGAATAGTCCACATAGGAAAATAATGAAACCCATAAAACAGATTCAAACAGATATCCGGGAGATTAAAAACTCTATTGAAAGTATACACAGCACACTGAGCCAACCTGAAGAAAGAATATCAGATATGAAGACAGGATGGTGGTCAGTGACCATGACAAGACAGATCTCTTAAAACTAGTATGGGACCAATCCAACAGTTCCTAGATGATGGAAAGAAAAATAATATAAGACTGATAGGAGTCCATGAAAAAGGAATAGAAAGTACAAATGACATAAAGAAAAACTTCACAGAATTAATGACAGAAAAATTTTCCAAATAGATCAAAAGAATTTGACATACACATAAGTGAGGCATATAGGAGCCCAACTAGCCATGATCAAAAAATGTCCACATGTAGACATATAATAATCAAGATCCTGGAAACCCAACAGAAGAACAAAATACTACAAGCAGTTAGAGAAAAGAAATAAATCACATACAATGGAAAGCCCATCATAATCATAGCAAAATTTTCAACACAAACTGGAGTGACATATTTCAAGCCATAAAAGAAAACAACTTCATCCTTCTAAAATAAATCACATCCTTTGATGTCTTGTTAATACTTGAGATTTTTTAAAAATTATATGGAAAAATGTTTAAGTACTTTCAGTTTTGGTTTGGTTGAGTTCTATTATATTTGAATAATATTATAGTTTTTTCCCTTATCTTGCATTTCTTTGAATAATTTTAATTTTTGTATATGTGTATGTTTAGTGAATGAAAATAAAGTTACACATTTAAAAAAAAAAGAAAGAAAACAACCTCAAACCTAGACAGTATCTTGCAAAACTATCTTTCAAAATTGATAGAGAAATAAGATACTTCCATGACAAAGAACACCTGAGAAACTTCATGAATACCAAACCAGCACTCCTAACAATTCTAAACAATATCCTAGAAAAATAAAATGAAGGTCACAACTCCATGAGGCCCAACAAAGCAAATCCATCAGGCAAGGCAAAAAATTAAAGGAAGACAGGGAAAAATAAAAAATAAAAGAGCCAACAACAGGAAAATAACATGACAATGATAAGTCAATACACATCAGTTATAACCATCAATGTTCATGGCCTCAATTCACCAATCACAAGAAATAGATTGGCAAAATGGATTAAGAATCAAAATACAACAATATGCTGTATACAAGAAATGCACCTAGTTCAAAAAGAAACTCAGAGACTGAAAGTAAAAGGATGGAAAACAGTTTTCCTTGCAAAGGAACCTGGAAACAAGCAGGGGCAGCTATCTAATTTGCAAACAAAGTAGATTTCAAATCAAAATTAATTAAGAGATACAAAGAAGGTCACTACACCCTTGTAAAGAGAACAATCCAAGAGGAAGAGATAACAATCATAAATATATTTGCACCAAATATTAATGCACCAACTATATAAAACAAATATTAATGGACACGAAAGACCAAATAAGCACTAATACAATTGTAGTGGGGAACCTCGATATCCCACTGTCACAAATAGACAGATCATCTAGACAAAAAATCAATAATAAAATACTAGAACTGAACCAAGCTTTTGAACAAATGGACTTAACAGGCCTCTACAGAGTGATCCACCTACAAAATCAGAATATATGTTCTTTACAGAGGCACATAGGTTATTCTCCAAAATAGACCACATGCTTGCTCATACAACATGTTTATGTAAATGGGAAGGAATTGAAGTTATCCCCTATATACTATCAGACTATAGTGCAATTAAACTTTAGTTCAATAGCATAAGAAACCACAACAACTCCACAAACACATGGAAATTGAATAACTCTCTTAACCAACCAATAGGTCACAGAGGAAATTAAAGAAAATATTAGACAGTTTCTACAATTAAATGATAATGCCAGTACAACATACAGAAATCAATGAGACACAATGAAAGCAGTTCTATGAGGGAAATTCATAGCAGTGAATGCCCATACTAGGAAAACAGAGTGAGCACAAATGAACAACTTAATGCTATACCTTAAGCTCCCCAAAAAAGAAGAGCAAGACAAACCCAAAGCTCATACAAAGGAGGCAATTATGAGGACCAAAGCACAAATCAATGCAATGGAGACTAAGAGAACCAAACAAAAAAAAATCAATGAATGAAAGATTTTGTTTTTTGAAAGAATAAAAAAAAATTGATAAACCCTTAGCCAACCTTATCACAAAAAGGAAAGAAAAGACTCAAATCCATGCAATTAGGAACAAAAAAGTTTAAGTCACAACAGATCCACCAGAAATCCAGACTATCATCAATACTTAACTTCAAGAACGTGTACTCTCCCAAGTCACGTGGAAGACCCCAATCACCGTGCTGCAGACAGGCAGGTCTGCCTACGCCCTACCAAGGTCCCAAGTCACACAGAAGATGCTGAATCACCCAGCTGCAGACAGGCAGGTCTGCCCACACCCTACCGAAGTCTCCAGTCTCACAGAACAGGCCGAATCAGCCCAGTGCAGACAGGCAGGTCTGTGCACACCCTACGGAGGTCCCCAGTCGCATGGAAGATGCCTAATCACCCCTCTGCAGACAGGCAGGTCTGTGCATGCCCTACCGAGGTCCTCAGGCCCACAGAAGATGCCGAATCACCCCTCTGTAGACAGGAAGCCACCTGGTTCCACACTACAAAGATGCAGAGCACACCAGACCACAAGACCAAGGTACTGAGTCCGACTGCTCCTAGCCCAGAGGTAGGGGATTCTGAGCTAACATACCACTGCTCCTGGTCCAGAGGAAGGGGTTTCCCGGCCACCATCCAACCTGCTGCTCTCAGCCCACAGGAAAGGGCTTTTGGGTCACCATCCCTACTGCTGCTTCTGGGCCCTGTCCCACCTCTCCCAGTTCAGAGGAGGTAATCTGTGCAGGTGCTAAGAGCCCCCCACCCCAGTCAAAATGAGAAAAAACATGAATAAGTCTCAAAACCAGACTTCCAGATCACATACAGCAAGCCCAAAAGGAAATAAGATGGAACACTCTGATACTCAACCACCTGGACCCAATGAACTGGCAACAAAAGGGGATCTGGAAAAAATGAAATCAGAAATCATTTCTCAGATAACAGGAGAAATTGTGCCCCTAGTGCAAGACATGATTAATAAATCTAGAGAGGAGCTCAGGAACATGATAGTATCTCAACATAGGAAACAAATGGAATCCATAAAATAGATGCAAATAGATTTCCAGGAGATGAAAAACTCCATTGAAAGTCTACACAGCAGAATGAGCCAATGTGAGGACAGAATTTCAGATATAGAAGATAAGATTGCAATTAGTGACCAGGAAAAGAAAAATTGCTTCAAAATTATAAGGGAACATGAGAAATCAATCAAGCAACTGCTAGATGATGCAAAGAAGAATAACATAAGACTCAGTGGAGTCAATGTAGAAACAGGAGAGAGTGCAGAGGACATAAAAAATCTCTTCATAGAAATAATGACAGAAAACTTCCCAAGCAGGGGAAAAGAGCTTGACATACAGATAAGTGAGGCATATAGGACTCTAAGTAGTCTTGATCAAAAAAAAATCTACACATAGGCATATAATTGTTAAGATTCCAGAAACTCAACAGAAGAACAAAGTTCGGCAAGCAGTCAGAGAAAAGAAACAAATCACATACAAAGGAAAGTCCATCAGAATCACAGCAGACTTCTCAATACAAACCATCAAGGCAAGAAGAGCTTGGAGTGACATATTCCAAGCCCTAAAAGAAAACAGCCTCCAACCCAGATGGATGTACCCTGAAAAACTATCTTTCAAAATGGATGGAGAAATAGATACTTTCATGACAAAGAGCACCTTAGCAACTTCGTGAATACCAAACCAGCACTCCAAAGAATTTTACACAATATCCTGGGAACAGATATTAAGGATCATAACCCCAGGAAGCAAAGCAGAATGAACCCATCTGGCATGACAAGAAATTAAATGTAAAGGGGGAGAACCCAACAAAAAGAAAAAGTCATGGAACTGACAAGTCAATACGTTTCAGTTAAAACCACCAAAGTTATTGGTCTCAATTCATGAATCAAAAGAAATAGACTGGCAGAAAAGGTCAAGAAGCAAAATCCAACAATATGCTGCATACAAGAAACACACTTAAATCAAAAGGAAACTCATAGCCTGAGAGTTAAAGGGTGGTAAACAATACTCCATGTGACAGGAACCCCCCAAAAAGCAGGAGTAGCTATCCTCTTTGCAGATCAAGTGGATTTCAAACCAACACTGATTAAGAGAGATGAAGAAGGACACTACATCCTTGTAAAGGGAAGAATCCAAGAGGAAGAGATGACAATCATAAATATCTATGCACCAAACACTAGTGCACCCAACTATATAAAACAAATACTAAGGGACATGAAAAGTCATATATGCACTAATACAATTGTAGTGGGGGGACTCAACACCCCACTGTCACAAATAGATAGATCAACTAGACAAAAAACAAGTAATGAAATACTAGAACTCAATGGACTTCTTGAACAAATGAACTTAACAGATGTTTATAGAGTCTCCCACTCCACAAAATCACAATACACATTCTTCTCAGCTGCACATGGGTCATTCTCCAAAATAGACCACATACTCACACATAGAATATGTTTAATTAAGTGCAAAGGAATTGAAGTTATCCCCTGTATATTATCAGACCATAGTGTGCTGAAATTGGAGATCCATAGCAAAAGAAACTTGAAAACTTTCATAAACACTTGGAAATTGAACAACACACTTCTGATTAACCAATGGGTCACAGAGGAAATTAAAGAGGAAATCAGACAGTTCCTTCAATTAAATAACAATGACAATACAACATATCGGAATCTGTGGTACACAATGAAAGCAGCCTTATGA
This sequence comes from Heterocephalus glaber, assembly GCF_053883595.1. NCBI lineage: Eukaryota > Metazoa > Chordata > Mammalia > Rodentia > Bathyergidae > Heterocephalus > Heterocephalus glaber. Next base: position 44,354,942 of record NW_028258138.1, read on the forward strand.
GGGAAATTCATAGCAGTGAATACACATATTAGCAAAACTGAATGAGCCCAACTAAACAACCTGATGTTGAACTTCAAGCTTCTAGAAAAAGAAGAGCAAGACAACCCCAAAACTCCTACAAGGGAGGAAATTATAAAGATCAGAGGAGAAATCAATGCAATGGAGACTAAGTGAATGATACAAAAAATCAATGAGGCCAAGACTTGGTTCTTCGAAAGAATCAACAAAATTGACAAACCCTTAGCCAACCGTATCAGAAAAAGGGAAGAAAAGGCCTAAATCCTTGCAATTAGGAATGAAAAGGGTGAAATTACAACAGACCCAGCAGAAATCCAGAGGATCATCAATACCTACTTCCAGAACCTATACACCAATAAGATGGACAACACAGAAGAAATGGACAGATTCCTAGATACATATGAATTACCAAAGTTGAATGAAGAAGACCTAAAAATTCTGAACAACCCAATATCAACCAATGAAATAGAAAATGTAATTAAAAACTTATCAACTAAGAAAAGCCTGGGCCCTGATGGCTTCACTGCTGAATTCTACAAGACATTTAGAGAGGACCTGCTGCCACTAATGTTGAAACTCTTCAATGAAATTGAAAGGGAAGCCATACTCCCAAATTCATTCCTGGAAGCAAGCATCACCTTGATCCCCAAAGGAGAGAAAGACCCAACCGAAAAGAAGAACTATAGGCCAATCTCACTAATGAACATAGATGCAAAAATCCTTAATAAGATAATGGCAAACAAAATGCAGAAGATCATGAAGAAGATCATACACCATGATCAAGTGGGATTCATCCCAGGGATGCAGGGATGGTTCAATATATGAAAATCAATCCATGTAATACACTATATCAATAGAGCCAAGGACAAAAAGCATATGATTATCTCCATAGATGCAGAAAAAGCATTTGAAAAAATCCAACATGCATTTTGGATAAAAACTCTACAAAAAATTGGAATAGATGGTCTCTACCTCAAACTGAAAGAAGCCATCTATGAAAAACCAACAGCCAGTATCATACTAAATGGTCAAAGACTGAAATCCTTCACACTAAAATCAGGAACAAGACTAGGATGTCCACTATCACCACTCTTGTTTAATATAGTTCTGGAAACATTAGCCATGGCAATTAGACAAGAGAAAGAAATAAAAGGAATAAAAATAGGTAATGAAGAAGTCAAATTGTCATTATTTCAGATGACATGATACTATATATAGAAGACCCCAAGAACTCCATCAAAAGTCTCCTAGACTTAATAACCAAATTCAATCAAATAGCTGGTTACAAGGTCAACACACAAAAATCAATAGCTTTCCTCTACACCAATGACAGACTCACTGAGACAGAAATAGGGCAAATAATTCCATTCAAAATAGCTTCCAAAAACTGAAATACCTAGGAATCAACCTAATGAAAAAAATCAAAGAACTCTTCTCTGAAAACTATGGCACTCTGAAAAGAGAGATTGAAGATGATATCAGAAAATGGACAGACATCCCCTGCTCCTGGGTAGGAAGGATTAATATAGTGAAAATGGCCATACTTCCAAAACTGCTATATAGATTTAATGCAATTCCAATTGAGATCCCAGCAGCATACTTCATGGACCTTGAGAAAACAATCCAAAAATTCATTTGGAACAAGAAGAGACCAGAATAGCAAAAGCAATTCTAGGTAACAGAGACATGGCAGGGGGTATCACAATCCCCAACCTGCAACTCTACTACAAAGCTACTGTGATAGAAGCAGCATGGTACTGGCAAAGAAACAGACCTGAGGACCAGTAGAACAGATTAGAAGATGCCGAAACAACTCCAGACACACTCAGCCATCTCATCTTTGATAAAGGAGCCAAACAACCTCACTGGAGGAAAGATAGCCTCTTTAATAAATGGTGCTGGAAAAGTTGGGCTTCAACTTGCCAAAGGTTAAAACTAGACCTATATCTCTCACCATGCACTAAACTAAAATCAAAATAGATTAAAGATCTAAATATTAAAAAAGAAATTCTGAACGAGTTAGAACAGAAGTTAGGTAGAACTCTTGAAGACATTGGTGTAGGAAAAGATTTTATGAACAAAACCTCAGTTGCCTGTGAACTAGCACAAACAATCAACAAGTGGGATCTCTTCTTATTAAAAGGCTTCTGCATAGCAAGAGAAACCACCAGCAGTGTGAAGAGACAACCCACAATGTGGGAAAAAATCTTCACCTGCTCTTCCTCAGACAAAGGTCTACTATCTCAAATCTATAAAGAACTTAAAAAGATCAGACCTCCCAAATTTAAAGACCCAATCCAAAAATGGGCATCTGAAATGAACAGACATTTCTCAGACAAAGAAATAGAAATACCAAATAAATACATGAAAAAATGTTCAACATCACTGGTCATTCGAGAGATGCAAATGAAAACAATGCTGAGATTCCACTTCACTCCAGAAAGAATGGCTGCTATCATGAAATCACCCAATAACAAATGCTGGGGGGGCTGTGGGGAAAGAAGAACGCTGATCCACTGCTGGTGGGAGCGTAGACTGGTGCAACCACTGTGGAAATCAGTATGGAGATACCTCAAAGAACTAGGACTGAAAGTCCCATTTGTCCCTGCTATTCCACTGCTGGGGATCTTCCCCAAAGAATTAAAAGAATCCTACCACAGTGATATATGTGCACCCATGTTCATAGCTGCACAGTTTGTGATAGTTAAAACTTGGAAACAGCCCAAATGCCCATCAACTGGAGACTGGATAAAGAAAATGTGTTTTTTTTATAAAATGGAGTACTACTCAGCCATAAAAAATGAGAAATTAGAGACATTTATAGCTAAGTGGATGTACATTGAAGCAATACTCTCAAGTGAAATAAATAGGACACACATGTATAAATACTGAATAGTTTCTCTGGTGTGAGAAACTGCAAGTGTAAATAAGGATTAAATGTATAATAGGTCATGTGAAATAGGAAGAAAAGGGGCAAAGGGGAAGGAACTGGGAGGGCTAGGGGAAAGGATGGAAGGGAATGGGATTAATATGGGAAAATGGAAAACTAGGAGCAAAATCTTTGTAAATAGGGAGGAATGGAGGGGTTGAAGGGAGGGCTGGGCAAGGGTGAAAAATAAGATCCAAGAGAGTCTATCTAAAGGTGCAAATTTTCAATGGTGAATGTCATCATATTGTATACCTAAAATGTACCAATGATTAGAATGAATATTTGATAATGTAAAATAGGAAGAAAAGGTCCAAAGGGGTAGGGGTAGTGGGAGGGGCAGGGGAAAGGAAAGAAGGGAAAAGAAAAATGAAGAGAAATGGATAAATTGGAAATAAAGTCTTTGTAAATAGGGAAAGATGGAGAATATGAAGGGAGGGCTAGGAATGCGGAAAAAAATAAGAACCAAGATGCATTATGTAAAGGTACAATTCCCAATGAGAAATGTAATTGTGTTGTATACCTACAATATACCGATAAAAGAAAAGAAAAGAAAACAAAACAAAAAAAGAACCTGTACTCTAAAAAAATGGAAAACAGAGAAGAAATGGACAGATTTCTACATATGTATGAATTTTCAAATTTGAATGCAAAAGATATAAATATTCTAAATACCCCAATTACAATCAGTGAAATTGAAAATGTTATTAAAAATTTACCAACAAAGTAAAGCTCAGGTCCTGATGGTTTCACTACTGAATTCTACAAGACATTTAGAGAAAAACAATTGTCACTACTCTTTAAAATCTTCAATGAATTTGAAAGGGAGGCATTATTTCCATAATCATTCCTGAAAGCAAGGGTTACTTTGATTCCAAAAGCAGAGAAAGACCCAACCAAAAAAGAGAACTATAGGCCAATCTCTCTAATGAACCTAGATGCAAAATCTTCAATAAGATATTGGCAAACAGAATACAGAGTCAACAACAAGATTATATACCCTGGCCAAGCTGGATTTACCCAGGGATGCAACAATGGTTCAACATACATAAATCATTTAATGTAATACACTATACTAACAGAGATAAGGACAAAATCATATGATCATCTCAATAGATGCAGAAAAAGCGTTCAACAAAATCCACACCCATTCACGATAACTCTACAAAAAATTGGACTAGATGGTCTTTATCTCAACCTGATACAGGCTATCTATGAAGAACCAGCAGCCAACATCATATTAAATGGTCAAAAACTGAAAATTTTTGTGCTAAAATCAGGAACAAGACAAAAATGTCCACTATCACAACTCCTGTTGAAAATAGTTCTGGAAACATTAGCCACAGCAATTAGACAAGAGAAAGAAAATAAAAGGAATAAAGATAGAAAAAGAAGAAGTTAAATTGTCATTATTTGCTAATGATATGATTCTCTACATAATAGACCCAAAAACACCACCAAAAGATTTCTACACTTAATTGACAGATTCAGTAGAATGGATGGATACAAAGTCAACACTCAAAAATCAATAGCCTTAAGTGTTGCCACCTGCCCCTCAAGTACAAGGAACTGAGTTCAATCCCCTGTGCCAAAACAAACAAACAAACAAAAAATCAATACCCTTCTTATCCACAAATAACAGAATCACTGAGAGAGAAATTAGGGATATAATAACATCCAAAAAAATTAAATATCTAGGAATCAAACAAAGAAAGTAACAAACCTCTACATTGACAACTACAGCACTCTGAAAAAAGAAATAAAAGAATTTAAGCAAAAAAAAGTAAATGAAAGAAAATGGATAGACATCCACTGTTTCTGAGTAGGAAGAACCAACACAGTTAAAATGGCCATACTTCCAAAATGGGTATATATATTCAATGCAATCCTGATTGAAATCCCAACAGTATATTTCACAGAACTAGAGAAAACAGTCCAAAAATTCATTTGGAACCAGAAGAGACCTAGAACAGCAAAAGCAATTCTAGGCAACAGAGACATGGCAGGGGGTATCACAATCCCCAACATGAAACTATACTACAAAGCCACTGTGATAAAAACAGCATGGTACTGGCAAAGAAACAGACCTGAGGATCAGTGGAATACACTAGAAGTTGGAGAAACAACTCCAGACATATTCAGCTACCTCATCTTTGACAAGGGAGTCAACCATCCTCACTGGAGGAAAGATGGCCTCTTTAGTAAATGGTATTAGAAAAACTGGATTTCTACTTGCCAAAGATTAAAACTAGACCCCTATCTTTCACCATGCACTAAACTAAAATTGAAGCGGATTAAAGATCTAAATATTAAAACAAAAACAATAAACTTGCTGGAAGATATGTTAGGCAGAAATCTCAAAGACACAGGCATAGGAAAAGGCATAATGAACAAATCCTCATAGCATGGAAAATAGCACAAAGAATCAACAACTGGTATCTCAACTTATTAAAAAGCTTCTGCACTGCAAGAGAAACCACCAATAGAACTAAGAGATAATGTGGGAAAAAATTTGTACCAGCTGTTTCTCAGACAAAGGTCTACTATCTAGAATATATAAAGAACTCAAAAAAATCAGAATCACCAAATATAAACACCCAATTCAAAAATAGGCATCTGAAATGAGCAGACATTTCTCAGACAAAGATGTAAAAGCAGCAAATAAACATATGAAAAAATGTTCAACATCAGTTGTCATCTGAGAGATGCAAATGAAAATAATACTAAGATTCTACCTCATCCCAGAAAGAATGGTTACTACCAAGAAATCAGCCAATATCAAATTCTGGCAGGGTTATGGGGAGAAAGGAACCCATCATCATTGTTAGTAGGAGTGCAGACTGGTGCAACCACTGTGCAAATCGATTTGGAGATACCTCAAACAACTGGGATTGGATGTCCCAATTGACCCAGCTATTCCTCTGCTGGGTATCTTCCCAAAAGAATTCAAAGAATCATACCACAGTCCTATATGCACACCCATGTTTATAGCGGCAGTTTGTAATAGCTAAAATTTGGAAACAGACTAATTGCCCCTCAACTGGATACTGGATATAGAAGATGTGGGGATTTTTTATAAAATGGAGTTGTACTCAGCCATAAAGAATGAGAAACTAGAGACATTTATAGCTAAGTGGATGCACATTGAGGCCATACTCTTAAGTGAAATAAATAGGACACATATGTGTAAATACCAGTTTTTCTGGTGTGTAAAACCAAAAGTGTAAATTAGGATTAAAACATATAATTGATATTGTGCAGTAGGAAGAAAAGGTCTAAAGGAGTAGGGGAAGTGGGAAGTGTAGGGGAAAGGAAAGAAGGAAAAGAAAAAAATATGAGAAAAGAAAAATGGAAACAAAGTCTTTGTAAATCGGAAAAGGTGGAAGGGGTGATGGGAGGACAGGAAATGGGGAAAAATAAGAACCAAGAAACATCATGTAAAGGTATAAGATCCCAATTATTAATGTAACTGTATTGTATACCTAAAATATACCAATTAACTTAATGAAAAAAATTAGCTCATTGAAAGGAAAATTGTGTGTTATTAACCATTTGTTTCTTCTTTTTAAGAATCTTTTTAGTCTATGTTTTTTACCCTGGGTACTTACTTTGAAAATAATGATACACAGTGTATAAATTGTTGTAATTCTCTTATCCTTTTAAAATGAATTTTAATTTAATTTTTTCATGAAATAAAAAAGTCTTATAAAATCAATATTCATTGTAATTTATAAAGTTTTTGAAATGTGGAACAATTCAATGTTTTTAAGCTGTATCGAGACATGATATGTCATAAATACATACATATATGTATGTACAGATATGTATGTACATATGTTAGTTACTCCTGCTCCTAAATTGAATTTAACTTACAATCTAGTACTTCAATTTAAAGAAAGTATCTAATTAATTTGGTGTTTTGAGTCCTTAGCTTACTCTTTATTAGATGTTACTTAATATTTCCAGTGATAAATTTCAACATCCATTAAATGGCATAAGTATTCTTATCACAAGAATAATTGGTATGATACATGGATAAACAAATGTAGGTATAATTTTTCATCATGGTCTAAAAAGTCCATTAAATCAATGAAATATAAATAAGATATCAATGATCTATTAGTATATTGCAATTTAATGTGTGAAGTTATATAGCATTATGTAATTGCAGGTACAGGTAGTGCACTAACTAAATGTAGTGCATTAACTGAGAACTTGAATGATTCTATACAATTTTAATTGTATATAAATTCCCTTAACAAGACTTTAAGTTATTTCAATTTCCATTTTTGGTGATCAGAAAAGTTACAGACAGAACCTTTTTTGAAAGATTGAATACTTTAATGTTTCCTTTTTAAATCCCTTGGTCTTATTTCTACTTATGGAAAATATAGGGAAATGATTTTGTATAAAAAAGTTATGCATCATTTCCATTCTCCCATATATTAGTATTTATTTTTGTATGACAATCTAGAGAGACTTTAGATCTCAAACACTTATTTGTTCATAGTTGTATACTTTGAAAATTTGAGAAGTGCTCTGCTTAGATAGCTTGCTTTGTACCATATGGAGACAGTTTGTCTACCTGATACATATTTATTCAATTAGTGGATCAGTGGGCCCCTGAGGGGGTTGTGTGGCCTTACTCACAAATCTGTATTTTCACCTTAGATATAACTGGACAGGCTAGAATGCATAGGCCAGAGCCCCCCCCCACCTCTCTCTTTTTCTGGATTTATCCAAATATTTGTTTTCCAATATAAGAAATTGTTTACATCCTATCAGATATCTACAAAATCATGTATTCTCCAAAACTCATTTTTTTTTTGCCATTTAACCTCCAAGCTTCTAGTTATTATAAGGCCAAGAAAGTGAAAGTAAGAAATTGATTAAGGTAACAACTGTTGGGTAGGACCTGAGCAAAGATGAAGAAAATCAGATTGATGTTGGAGTTGTAGGGAGGAGCCTCCTACACAAAAGCTATGGAGTAGCACTTGCAGAATGAATTGATAGACCCAATGGATAATGGATATGAATGAGTTGAGTATGGAAAAACTATGTATTGCCTACAGTTTATCTTTATGTAAACATGCATTATTCTTTCTGAAAAAAAAAAGCAACAATACATTGTCAGGAATTGCTACTGAACCCTTGTAAATATTTTTCCTTTAGCTATAACAATGTCATACAATCTTTCTTCAAATTAAAATTTTTCCTAAAATATAAACAATTTACATCTTCTATTATAAATAGTATTTTAGAAAATTTATTTGAAAAGAAAAAATATGCTTGGTAAAATCACATATATTCCAATGTAATTAAATGGACTAAGGTATGTGCCAAGATATATGATAAAAAATTACATGGATGAAATTATAATTGGATGTAGAAGGAAGAATCTTTCAGCATCAGAGGTGCATATATGCTTATCTTATGGCTATTAGTCAGAAAATTACTTTAATTATGTATATTTTTTGCCAATGGGACCACATAACTCTCTCTATTCCAATACATTCTGGATTATTGGATCAGATGTGGAAGCAACAAATCAAATTATTCTTTTTGAGAGTCAGGAATTAGAAATTAATTAATTTATTATAAAAAAGAAAAAAAAATCTGGTCATGTATACACAGGAGCTGAAGTCTCATTTAGAGACACTTGTTGAGAGATGATCCATAAGAAAAGGCCTGCTGTAGCACCAGTGGTGAAGAGCTGTTATCTGGGTTCTTTCACTATGTGAGGTGTAGAGGTCCAAAGTCAGTCATTGCTGGCAGGTGGTTTTTGTATTTCGATAAGGTTGTGGCTGGGCTCCTTAACTGAGCAAGTTTTCTGGCTGTGTTTCATGATCAGGTAGGGCCACTTGTTGAGGTCTGGAGTTGAATGAAGCCACTGTCTGGGCTTCACCATCAGTGTGACTGCTAGCTGAAGTTCATTGTTTTAAAGGGAAGTTGGCTATACTGTACTCTGTAGTTGGAAAGGGATGCTTGCCTGTACCCTGGTTAGTTGGGACAGATGATTACAGTCCTTGGTTGTATGGCACTATCCACTAGACTGCATATTTAGTGGAGTTGTATGGAGGACCTCATCATAATTGTTTAATTTTTATTTTTGGTGGTGCTGGGAAATAAATCCAGGAATTTCATACTAAACTACATCTTTAGCCATTTTTTAAATTTTCTATTTTGAAATCGGGTCTTATTAAAAGGATATATATAAAACTGGGCTCAAACTTGTGATCCACCTGCCTCAGGGATCCCCAGTGCTGGAGTTACAGGCATGCACCACCATCCAAACCTGAGCTCACTCTGCTAAGGCCATCTGCAATGCCCTGGTCAAAAGGGCCACTGACTAGGACATGGGAGTATTGTCAAGGTCCAATGCAAGTCACTGTGAGTACTTCCACTATAATCTATTCTTATCTATCTCCTTATATTCTATTTGTTGCCAGTTTCTGAATGGTTTTTCAGACCCTCCTGCAAGACTACTACTGAGAGAAAACATTAATATTTTTCAGAAGAATATTACATGTAAAATCAAGGTCAAAGAAAGGTAAAATTTAGAACAAAGCAAAAGATGGAATACATTTGTTTGGAAAACGACATGGTTTCTCTCAGTAACAGTCTTTCAGGAGAGTCTAAAAAACCATTCAGAAAGATTTAGAAGTTAATGAAAAAAAGATGAATGGATTTCTTCCCTACATTAGATTGTATTATCTAATTATTTCACTTTAGTCAATAATTACAAAACCTCTATTACAAAACAATGTTCCACTACTGAATAACCAATCTATGCAGAATAGTTGTAATCATAAAATGTTCAAATATATAGAAGAATATAATATCTAAATTCTAAAATTGCCTATACTGTAAGAACGGTAGGTAACACAATTCAATAGGTAAACAGTATGCATATATTTAACAAATAAGTAATATAAACACAAACACCTCACAGACAAAAATATAGACAAACAAATATCTTCCAGACACACTACATGGACTTACATATGTCAATGAACAGCTCAAGCAATACATAGATACTCCTTAACTTACCATGATGTTACATCCTGAAGTTGAAAGAGCATTCAGCCCCTGGCTATTTTTACTTTCTGCCTTGTGGGGATCCACTGCCTGTGGCAGAAGAGCTCCCCCTCTTTGCTGGTACGGATCTTCTTGCTGACCCATTTGTCCTAAATGCTTGAGAGAGAAGGTGAGCCAGTCCCACCTCACGGAAGGAGGCTCCCCCGCCAGAATTTCACGCTCCTAGGGCAGAGAAGGTGAGCAGTGCAGGTGCCAGAAGCACCCCCCCAAACACACCGTGGAAATGAGAAGACACATAAACAAGCCTCAAAAACAGATGTCCAGGTCACCTACAGCAACCCCAAAGGGAAACAAGATGGAACAATATGATACTCAACCACCTGGACTCTGAACTGGCAACAAAAGAGGATCTGGGAAAAATGAAATCAGAAATAATTACTCAGATAACAGCAAAGATTGTGCTCATAGTGCAAGACAAGACTAATAAATCTAGAGAGGACACAGATAAAAAAATAGAGGATCTGAGGGACATGATGGAATCACAACATAGGAAACAAATGGAACCCATAAAACAGATGCAAACAGATTTCCAGGAGATTAAAAACTCCATTGAAAGTCTGTGCAGCAGAATGAACCAATATGAGGATAGAATTTCACATATAGAAGATAAGATTGCAATGTGTGACCAGGAAAAGAAAAATTACTTGAAAACTGTAAGGGAACATGAGAAATCAATCCAGCAGCTGCTAGACAATGCAAAGAAGAATAACAGAAGACTGATTGGAGTCAATGAAGAAAGAGGAGAGAGTGCAGATGACATTAAAAAACTGTTCACAGAAGTGATGACAGACAATTTCCCAAGGAGGGGAAAAGAACTTGACATACAGATAAGTGAGGCATATAGGTCTCCAGCTAGCCTTGATCAAAACAAATCTACACATAGGCATATAATAGTTAGGATTCCAGAAATCCAACAGAAGAACAAAATTCTACAAGCAGTGAGAGAAAAGAAACAAATCACCTACAAAGGAAAGCCCATCAGAATCACAGCAGACTTCTCAATGCAAACCTTCAAGGCAAGAAGAGCTTGGAGTGATGTATTTCAAGCCCTAAAGGAAAACAGCCTCCAACCCAGATTGATGGACCCTGCAAAACTATCTTTCAAAATTGATGGAGAAATGAGATACTTTCATGATAAAGAGCACCTCAGGAACTTCATGAATACCAAACCAGCACTCCAAAAATTTTACACAATATCCTAAGAACAGACAATGAGGATCACAACCCCAGGAAGCCCAGCAGAATGAATCCATTTGGTGTGACAAATTAAATGCAAAGGGAGAGAATCCAACAAAAAGAAAAAGTCATGACAAGGCTTTTAAAATTTTTAACTTCATCTCCCTAACGAGTGTATAATTTAATCTTGTTATTGTACTGATTAGTATTTTTCTTATTCTAGAGTTGCACACCTTTCCTTGTGCTGTACTGGCTATTTATCATCTTCTTATGTCTACTTTTTAATTGGGTTGTCTATGAAGGAGCTGTAAGCGTTCTTTATATATTCTGCTCATAGGTTATATGCATTGTAAATATGATCTGTTTAAGGACTACTTTTCATTTTAATGATGTCATTTAAAGTTCTATATTTTGGTGGAATCTCATTTATCAATTTTTTTTCTTTTATACATCATGTTTTTTGTATCCTAGGTAGTTCTTGCCTATTCTGAATTCAAAAACATTTTCCCTTATAATTTCTTCTTAAAGTTTTATACTTTTAGGCTTTCTTATTTAGGTTCATAGATCCCTTCAAGTTATTTTTATGTATGGAAATAAAGGGTTGAGGTTAATTTTTTATATACAGATATCAGGTGTTCTAGTGCCATTTGCTGAAAACGCTATCTCTTCCTCAGCTCTTGAATTGAGTTTATATTCTATAAAATGCTAATGTTAAATAATCTTTCAAAATTCAATGGACCATGTATGTGCGGTTCTATTTCTAGATTCTCTGTTTTATTCCAATGATCTATATGTCTTTCCTTACACCAACACTGCCTTGATTACTGTAACTTTAGAAGAAGTCTTAAAATTAGGTACTAAATGTCTTCCAACACTGTTTTTTTTGTTGTTGTTTTTGTTGTTGTTTTTTTTTCTTTTTATTTTTCTAGGTCCTTTGTACTTCTACATAACTTTTAAATTTCAATATCCAATTCTTCATTTATAGCAAGTATGCACAAACCTGAAGTTTTATATATACCTTGTGTTTTCTAATCCTGCTAAATTGAAATACAAGTTCTAGGGGCTCCTAGAGATTTCTTAGTATTTTCTCTGTAGATGATCATTTCATCTACATATAAAGATTTTGCTTCTACCTTGCAAATCCTATCTTAATTGTATTATTTTATTGGCAGACTATTTTGGTTTGGACCTAGGTTTCAAAGTTTAATGGACAGATGAAGAGTAGGCATATCTGCCCTTGTTCCCCTTCTTAAGGAGAAAGCATTGTACCTTTTCTATTCATATAAGGCATTCTTCCTGGAAGTATGGAGTACACGTCTTTAATCTGTTGAGAAGTTTCTGTTCTACTTCTAGTCCCCTGATAACTCTTACCATGGACAGGTGTGGAATTTAGTCCAATATTTTTTCTACAGCTAGTGATAAGATCATATAGCTTTTTCCTTTCTTCTGTTAAAATGATTACTTTTGGGGGTTGATCTTCCAATGCTGATCCACCACTGCCATCCCAATAATAAAACCACTTTCTGCTTACTGCCACATCTGACTTCTAATAGTTTGTTTTGTTAAACAAATTTCTGTCTATGTTCATACTTTTTTCTTCTATTATCTTTATCCAGTTTTAGGATTAGCACAATGTTGAGTTCCTAAAATGAGGGGAGAAGCGTTCCTTCTTTTTTTCGCTTTAAATGTTTCATAGAATTTATCAGTTAAAATGTATATGAGCCTGCTGTTTTCATATAGGCAGGCTTTCAAGCTAGGAATATACTTTCTTTAATAGGTGCTATTCAAATTTTATATTTCCTCCAGAGTTAGTTCCATTAATTTGTCTTCCAAGGTACTTCTCAGAAGTTGTCAAATTTATTTCAAAACAGATTTTTGAAATATGCTTTATATATCCTTTTAAATTCTATAAAATTTGTAGTAATGTCTCCTAGGTCTTGATATTGTAATTTTAAAAATGTATAATTGAAATTGTGTTACTGGATGTAAAGGTCTAAAGGAGCAGGGGAAATGGGAGGGGTAGGGGAAAGGAAAAAAGGGAAAAGAAAAAATATGAGAAAATGAAAAAAATGGAAACAAAATCTTTGCAAATAGGGAAGGGTGGAGGAGGTAAAGGGAGGGCAGGGGAAGGGAAAAAAATAAGAACCAAGATACATCATGTAATGGTACAAGATCCCAATGATGAATGTAACTGTATTTTATACCTAAAATGTACCAATAAGCTTAATGAGAGGAAAAATAAATAAAATGATAAATGCAAAAGAGCATTCATATACCTTACCTAAGAAGAGTGTATCTTAGCTCAACCTTCCTAACACATCCTCAATATACTAACACCAGACAATTTTAGGGTAAAATCACTTGTCTATTGGAGAGCTTATTTTATGAAAATATGTTAGATGGCTCTATAATTTATTGCATATGTAGTGAAATTAAGCAGAATGCTTGTCTGAGTACATTTTCACACTATTGTGAATTTTTTAAAAAATATACATCAAGCTACTACAAGTTCAGAAATCAGGGAATAATTGCAAATATTTCTAATTATGGAATACAAGTAAAGACACATTTTAAAGTTTATTGTAATCTCTACAAAATATGTTTTAAAATTTGAAAAAAAAGCATCAACTTGGATATGTGACTAACTCTTGAATTAAAAACAAAAACTATATAAATTACTTATTCTACAGTTATTATAGTACAGACAGGAGAGAAGAAGACATAAAGATACTTGAGAAATATAGACTAAACTACAGAAAAAAGACATGGCTCTCATTTGCACTGTATTACTTACGTTCCAGTGTAACATAGGCTACAAAAGTGCTACATTTAAAAGAAATGTTTATTTTATAATTACAAATAAATATATGTGAACATATCTTATAATATGTGATATTTTGTCATGAAAAAGTATAAACTATTAAATGCTAAATGTCAATTATTTAGTCACAGATCAGAATTAGGGAATGCCTAATAGAGACTTCTAGAAATAACTGTACTTCATATTATATACCAATATGATTATAATGAGAAATATCTCTTCAAATAATTATAACTTCCTCCAATAAATATCTAAATATCCATACATCTACTTAGCATAGAGTTATAGTTTTTTCTGGATGTATATTTCTATGTACTTGTATGTGTGCATAGATTAAAATATACATTATGTCTGCATATATGAAACTAGAATTATTTTTAAAGATAGTCATTTATTTTTATGCTTTTTATATTTTCATGTTGATATTCATTTACTATTTTAAAATGTATATTTAAATATATATCAAATCTAATTATAGATATTTATAAATGTATAAAACAAATATTCTAAAAACCCTTGTTCTTTTTTATTAAATTGGTAAACATGTTATCTGGAAAGTATTTACATATTCAGATTAAATTTGGTAAATATTTATGCATTTAGTATTTAATTTTCTGTGTATTTAGTATTTTTAAATTAACATTATATATATTACAAGAGGGTTTACTCTATTTAGGAAAATATAAATTCGCCATGTTGAAAGGAAATTTTAGGAATCCAAAACATGACACATTGGAATCATAAAATATAAAAGTTATTTAAGTTTTCTGTACATAATGTTTAAGTTCCTTGTGTGGAGGTGGTACATATATATAAAACACATTTTACTTCTTTTTTCAACCTCTTTCCCTCCCCTTACTCTATCTCCAGATCCCCTTCGCATTTGAGAAATGTCAATCTATTTCCTATTATCTATCTTTAATTTTGCTCTTTGTTATTTGGGTAGAAACTATCCAGTACTTAATTAAGCATGGGTGTCTACTTTATTTCACTTATCATTATGGTCTCAAGGAGCATCCATTTTCTTAAAAATGACTCAAGTTAATCTTTCTTTATGGTAGAGTAGTATTCCATTGTGTGTAAATATCAAATTTTCTTTATCGTTTCATCTATTGATGAACATACAGGCTGTTTCCAAGATTTAATTTTTATGAATTGTGCTGCAATAAACAATATTTATATTTGTATAAGTAATTTAGTTTATATATTTGTATTTATGCTTATAAATTTGTTTGTAATATAAACTGCATTTGTATTAATTTTCTTTTTAAAATGAAAAGCATAAAATTAAAACAATTAAAAATTAAAATGTCACCTATAAACTATTTTATTAAAATAATATCTTCATTCTGACTCAAATTAAAAATTTTTCATCTAATGAACAACTTTTGTTTGGTATTCACCTGTTAAATTTAGAGACAGTTATTAGTGTGAAGATAGAGATGGATGACTGATAGGTAGTTGTATGAAATTTGTCACAAACCTTTTCTGAGGCTATTGCAAATGATAGTTGCTTAATGAAAGCTACTGTATGCACTTACATATGGACCAGTTTACCTCTCCTTCATTTTCTACTTTTGCACTCTACTTTTGTAAAGAGACATATTTTTAACTTTAATTTTGTAAATTTTATTTAAAGATATATTTAATAAAATCAAATGTATTTGGCACTATGACATATAGCAAATCCATCTCCTTTTTATAGACTTCAATTTTTGTTAAATACATGGAAACCCATATTTTAATATATACATGTGATTTTTTCAAATTAAATTATACTTCAATGAAACTAGTAAAAAGCAATTTAAACATATTGAACCATCTGAGGCTTTAAAATTAGTTTTCCAATTTAAATTACATATAAATGAATATTTTTTCTTATTTAAATCATTCAAATCTCTTCTTGTTGGTATTAATGTCATGAGAGCTTGAATTTCAATATAATTTTGTGAGATATGAAATGATTAATTTATAGAAAATCAATCTTATAAATCATTGCCAGTTGTTATGTTTCCCAGAGAAAAGTTCCAAAATACCATTCTGTGTCCTCTTTACCCTTATCCCGGATAGTCTCAGACAACGCAGGCTCCATTAGGATTTAACTCATGCTTTAATATTATATTACTAGAGAGAGAGTGGGTCTGTAAATCTCTTTTTTCCTGTCTGACCCCAGTTTAAAAGGAGGGGACATGCTTAGGCCACATGTGATCTCCACCCTGTCAGGTTTCCTTTGATACTCCCCTTTGCACCTGCCTGCTCTTTGTTACTATACATATCCACTTGTTTCCTCTCCTGTATTGTAAACTATTGTGCCCATAATATTTAGATTGTTTCTATCAATAAACAATGGGCAGTAATGCTCCATATATAGACAGACTCAGTGAATTTTATGTATTTATTTCCTACAGTTTGGGGAAGACGTGAGGTGCAAAAGATGAGTTAATCATAATTTTCTGTTGTTTGTTGCATACTATTTTAATTAATGTATTCAAGACCTTATTCAGAAATCATTTTGATTCATACATTTCTTGTTATATTCACATTTGTCTAACATTTTAGAAATATTTTAAAAGCTTTTATGAGATTTATTTTATAAAATTTTAATTAATTGGTTTATATATATGTTTGTGTACAAATATGTACATATGAATGTGCATATATATGTTTATATATATATGAATACAGTACAATATTTTCATTATCTATATTCACCAATTATATCACTTTGTTTCTTTCCACTGTCTTACTAATGGACACTTATGTCTCCAACTCTGCACATTCTGCTCCACTACAAACAGTACTCTAATGATGATGTTTTGTCAACTTTAGGATAAATAAAACTTTTCAAGGCTATTTAGCCTTACTTGGAATACTTGACACATCACTACTTGTTATTTGCTCTCTATATGGTTAAAGCGTTTCCATTTTGAACTGTTATACGGGACAATTTCTATGTCATCTCATTACTGCCAATACTTGGAATCTAGTTTCCTTTTTAAGAAAAATCAAATATAGGTACAGTAATTACTCATTTTTATGTAACCGTCATTTTGCTTTTTGACATTTTTATTTGTATGCTAGGACTATTGTAACAAATGACAACAAACTGGGTGGTGTGAAACAATCAAACTTGTGTTATATTTGGGGAGGTCAGAAACACAAAATGAAGGTGTCTGCAGGTCCATTTTCCCTGTGATTTAGCCGGGATACCATCTTCTTTGCCTCTTCTATCTTTTAGAGACTCAAGGATCGCTTAGCATGTGGCTTTATTACTCCGCAACATTTGTGTCCTTCACAGGGCCTTCTCCTCTCTCTATGTGTGTTCTCTTCTTTTATTTTTTAATTAATTTTATTGATTCACTTTTTATATACATAATGATCACATTTGCCATAGGAAATTTGTATCTGTACATAAAATGTCTTGATTCTTCATTTTTTTCCCCATTCCCCATCCCTCCCTTCAACCCTTCTTCTCCTCTGTATTTACAATAGCTTCTTTTCCATGGTTTCCTTCTATTCTTTTTCTCCTTTCCCCTTCCTTGCCCCCTCCTCCTTCCTTTGTTCTCCTTCACATTTGAAGTTTTTCTTCCTACTTTTATAAAGAAGATTTCGTTACACTTAGATCTAATATCATCTTATCTTGAGATGCTGAAGGATTTTTTGTTTCTTTTTTGAGTATTTTTAAATTTTTTTCCTCAGTATCAGGAATCAAACTCAAGACTTTGCCCTTGCCAGGCAGGCGCTGCTCCACTGAACTAAATCCCCAGCCCATTAAGATGCTGAATTTGCTCACATCTGCAAAGACTCTTTTCCTAATAAAGTGATATTTACAAGTTCCAGGAATTAGGATGTGGCAATATTTTTGGTGGGTGATTATTCTTTATACTATAAAAATTAAATGGAGTCGTCTTGTCATATTCTTTCCAACACCTTTCACTTTCATTTTTAAAAATTCTGTGTGTAGGGGCCGGGGATTTAGCTCAGTGGTTTCGTCGCCTGCTGCGCAAGCGCAAGGACCCAAGTTGTACTCTAATGTTTTTCTTCTGGATCACTGTTTTCTTTTATTGTTGATTTTCAATAGTTCCTTGTATATTTTAGAAAATAATTATTTCTTGGTCCACAAATTGAAAATATGTCCTCATATTCATTAAATTGTTTTGCCCATAATATTAAGTTTAATATCAAAAATTAATTTTAATATATGTTTTAAGACCAAAGATTAAAACTCATGCATAATCCAACTTTTAAGTATTCTGAATTATAACATTATAGTAGAGGTGAACACAAAAATTGGTTCACCAAACATTCTTGGACAATCTTCCAATATTTCCTTTATGATGGAGCCACTAAGATAAAATTTTGTTTCTAACACACATTGAAAAAAATAAAATTGTTTCATTGATAATTTATCGCTAGTTGCCTATTTAAAGTACACATTATAAGAGTCTGGAATTTAGTTCAGTGGTTCTGCTGCCTGCCTCTCAAGCATAAGGTCCCAAGTACGATTCCTGGCAGCAATAAATAAATAAATAAATAAATAAAGATAGATTATAATGCTAGATTGTAAGTATTATATAATGACATTTTCCATTTTACTTGGAAATATAAATATGAAATGATTTAGATATTTGCTTGTTTTCCTAAAGACTGACATACAATAAAATTGAATGCCAAATTATTCTTAGAAATGAAAATTTTCTAAAACTAAAATATCATTATATAATTAGAATTTTAACAGTAAATAATTAATTTAGAGAAAGTGTCCCCTCATTCTTAGCAGAGAAAATGTAGATTACTTTTGTCAGTGATACAGGAAAACAAAATATTTCAAGATCTGAAAAAGTATAAAATAAACTTTTATTAAGAAATTTTTTTTCTTAAAGTTTTACTGATTTAAATTAAATGTTCTCTAAATTACCACTTAGAAACTGCACTTCTTTAAAGCCATTAGATTTACATTATCTCTTATTTAAATATTCATAGTAGGTCATCAAATAGATTGTACCATCAGTGTAAAAGACTATTTCCTAGATGTTAATATTGCAATTAGTAGAGCACATGTCTAAGTGATAATGGACTTGCAATAATGTGTAAAGTGGACACTGAAAAGTAATTTAAGTAGTTTGGGGTGATTTAAAAGTCATTTTCCTTTATTAGTTTGTAAGATGAGAGTACTTTGCATTCGAGGTATTTCTTTTGTTGTAAGTGTTCATTCTGATATGAAATGCTAGTAATTACCATGTTTGGTCAATGACAGACATTGTTACTGAAAATGACAATCATTGCTAATAATAGTTACTGTTGCCATTAGCAGATGTAATATAATATAAATAATGTAATTATATTGCAGTGATATAAATATATTTATTTCTTGTACTGAATTTAAAGTACACATCTTTGAAAAAGGTGGTTTCTTTTTAAATTTATCTCACTGAACAAAGATACTGAATTAAAAATCTACTTAAATTTACTATAGTAGAAAAAAATAGCTAATAAAGTTTGCTTGAATTATGTGATTACAAAATTTTCTATTCATATTGACTTTCAAAACCAGAAAGAATAATGTAACTTATAAAAAGTTTAAATTTTGATCATAAATTAAGCTGGAATTATTTTTGCATTATAAATTATTTTAAATAAGAAGATGAAACTTGAATATGAAATACTTAGATATTTTTGAGGTTGAAATACTCAGATTTTAGGTTTTTTTTAATATATGACCTGCTGGTCCAAACACAAATAATTGAATGTTTTTTAAGGACTGTTTGTTCAATTGGCAAAAATAATATTTTTGATTCAATTGCCAGAACAATCTTTAAAAATGCCTTCTCATATTTTGATTTCTATGCTCTATTTTCAGATCTACACAACTTCATTTTTATTCAAAATAATTATACACAGAATACACAGAAAAATACACAACACATGATGAGAAATTACCTCTTCTAAATTCTACCATTGATTCAAGGACAATCTGGAAAACTTTCAGGAAGACGTCTCTGAGAATCGATGGAATGCAGCAATAATCTTCTTTTTGTGCCTTTTGTAGATTGGTTATTGATATTACTTTTGGGTTCTGTAGGCTAATTCATGGTTTTGTCTATGTTTAAATCTAGCAAGGTCTTTATTATCTTCCTCATTAATCATAGAAAGGTTTCAGGTTCTTTATCAACAAATTTTTCACTGTCATGATTTCTCCTCCATTTCTCTTCAACGTACACCTTTCCACATTCTAGTAATTCAAGGATTTTTTTTTTCTAACACTGTCTTCTACTCTTTAATTCAAGTTCAGAAAAAAGCTTTTTTACTTCATTATTTAGTAGTAGTCATGTGTTTCATGATCCAATCATTTCAATGGCCTTGTTTATGAGATTTAGTTAACATTTTATCCACAGAAAGCTAGCTGCCATTATCTAGGATAGGAAGAGCATTTTTATCCCCTAGCAAATAAAGCTAGATTGACTAGAAAATATGGGCTCTGACCTCAGCATTTTTAAAATTGTAATTTAATTCATATTGACGTTATGATGAGAGGTAAATTGATCTTTTATGGGTCAGAAAATGAATGTGATTTATAAGTGATTCAATATTTTGATACTGTCAACAAAATATTAGTGAAGTCAGATATAGGAAAATGGTGACATTCATAGCATTAAGAATCATAATAATGATAAAAGCAATTTAATTTTAGGTACTATTTGTAATTTTGGAAGTTTTGGAATAAAATTCCAAATTCTAAGAAAAGAGATAATTTTATTGTTTGTTGAAATATATTTAAATTCCAAATATCAGGGGACAGTCTAAATGAGCAGCAGATCAAGCTGATCCTTATATCTTGGGTTTTCTCAAAATCTCCTGGTCTAGAGCCATTCCTAATAATTAGTTACCATTAATAATTAGTTACCACAAGATGGATACAGAAAAAGGAAAATTCCATGGTATTTTGAAATACTAATTGTATGTCTGTTAAATAGAAGAGTAAAAAATAATTGAACTTACTGCATTCTTTAGAGTATTGGTTAAAGAAGGAGTGATTAGCAATATTTTAAGAAAAAACATAAACAATTATATTTCTATAGCACTGATATCTCAAAAATATCCCACCTAAATATATTTATAGAGGTGTTTTATTAACTTGTATAAAGATAGTAATGACAATTTTAGCTGATAAAAACTAAAATAATAAACAAATAAATGGAGTATACCTTTGAAAATGTGTGAAGTATGGTTATTCAAAAATTTTTCATTCCATCTTATATTCAGAGATATTAAATACAAAGCTTACATAAATTTGCCTTCACAGTAGAGAATACATTCACTAGCATTACAAGTACTATATTGTTGCATATTTTGAAAAACAGTCTCTAACTACAATTATGCAAGTAGTACATGACAGAAATTTTACTTAAAACACCTAAAGAAGTAAACCCTTTGAATTCATATTTCTTGTTATCCAGAAAGTAATCTCAGTTAAATACAAAATCAGCTGAGGGAGTATGAAAACTATTAAAACTATAAAATACCACATGATAAAAAAGAAAAAAATGGATTCAAAGTGTTTTGTAAATAGGAAGTTTGGAGGGGTGGAAAGGAGGGAAGGGAAATGGGGAAAAAACAAGATATATCATGTAGAGTTACAAATTCCCAATGATGACTGTGTTCATAATGTATACCTAAAATGTACCAGTAAATTTAATGGGAAAATATTCTAAAGACATGTTTATTATTCTAAACCCTATACTACAATAATTAAATAGCTCCAAAACAGAATGATTTAATTCACCAGTATTCATCTATCAAGATTTTCCTCAAGAAAGTAGAAGAAAAAAAATAACATATTTTTTGAAGTAGAATATTACTTAGAAAAAATATTTTTATGATTGACTTCAATATTAGAAGAAAAACTGGCACTTCAGGAAAATATAAAATCCAAGATAATGTAATATTAATTGACTACTTAATTTTACTAAAATACATAATCTATTATCTGTATTATCAATATCTGTATCTATGTATATTATACACATATAATCTATTATCTGTGTCTGTATCTAATGTATGTATATTATACACATATACATAAATAATATTTTGTCATTTTCAAGTAGATAATATATGTCAAAAGGAAAAATAAAATTATTTAAATCTGTAGTCAAAATTTCTACAATTGAACCATCACATTACCAACATGACTGCTGCATAAATGTCAAAACAGTTATGAATCTATTATTTTCAAAGCCTTGAATTGTTTCTAAGTTCGCAAAGTTTCTCTCTAGCATATTGTTAAAAATTATTAAGCATTATGAATACTCTACATTAGTTTAATGACTACAAATTATAATAACAAGAAAAGCTAGAATTCATTCAGTCATCAATGTTTTAGTAATAAAGTATAATTATAATATAGGTTAAAAATATAGTGATGGAAAAAGATATACTGGGCAAACAATAATACTAGTAGATTGAATCAGGTAAATTAATATTTAAATCAAAGTCAGGCCAGGGATTTAGCTCAATGGCTTCACCACCTGCTATGCAAGTGGAAGGACATGAGTTCGATCCCCAGTACCAAAAAAAACCATGTGTACTCAAAGTCAAGACACAGAGTATTAATGGAGATAAATGGAATATTTTATATTGATAAAAGGTCAAATTTTAATGCCAGAAATATTAAGTAAATGTATATGTACCTCCTAATGTTCCAGATACATTAACTACAAATTAATAAAATTACAGAAGAAATAGGCAAATTCATAATCAAAGCTAAAAAGTTTAGAATTGTTTTCTCAGAAGAGCACAGAAGAGGAATAAAGGTGGCAAAGGTAATGAGCAACATTATTAAGCACCTTACTCTAACATATATTTATAGAACACTTCACCCAACAAGTATAGAATATACATTTTTCAAGTGTGCACATTGATTTTTTTTACAAAAGCATAATTTCCTGGGGCCATGAAACAAATTTCAAAACTTTGAAATACTCTCTTTCTAACGAGAAATAAAATTAGAAAATAAAAATTTTATGTTTAGAAAAATCTTAAATATATGAAAATCAAACAATTTCTTCCTATATAAGCAATGAAAAAAATAAAGATAATTAAAGAAAAAGGAAATGAGGAAATATTGGAAAAAATAAGGGAAATACCATGTGTAAAAGAAAAAGGTAAATTTTATAATTTAGTAGGGAAGACTGAATTCATTATGCAATCCCAATAACACTAGCCACTGTATTATTTTAAAGTTTGTCTATTTCTTCAGTCATTTTGTTTATTTGTAGTTAATATATCTGGATTTTGAACTTTCTTTGTTTAGTTTTCTATGGATAGAAAAAGAAAAATCTTGAAGAATAAAATAACTTGACGTCTCTAGACCAGATTGGGAGAAGCAGTGATACAAATGAGATAGGATCCTCTTGTTGTGATGTAAGGAATCATGGTTGCCATCTCAATAGTAATCAACAACCCAAAATCTTGTGACTTGTGGCTACTATCATTTCTATCTTGTTTTGTGTGTCAGTTTCTGCATGTAAGCTATTCTACTCCAGAGTATAAGGCCTTATATTCCAGAATATAATGCCAAAGAGAAGTTCCTTTGGGGATGTATATTACGATTTTCTAAAAATCCACAGTATCATTTAAAATATCCATATAGTGGCAGAGTCACTTCTGTTCATACTACTTGTGCCCAATTTTATCTTACAACATGTGGGATGATCTCCATTCTGTGTTTCAGAAGAGACAGAAATTTTTCTTTAACAATTTAAAGTTGAGAGTATATTTGAATGTTCACTGGAATAGGCAGTTATTTCTGTTCAATATGAGGTTATTCATATTTTTTGAAATTTCATTTAAAATTTGAAAGCTTCTGTGTGACAACTTTAACAAAATCTTAGTAAGACTACTGCAGTTAAAAATGTAAAAACTATATTTTGTGCATTCAATAAAAGACCATAATTGCTAAAGAACATTTTGCTAATTTTTTATGGGAGGGGACTGGTCTTGGGCTAATTTAAGCTAACGTATGAGCTAGAAATCAGTCCTACAATAACAAAAAATTGAAAACTTTATGATATGTTCAAACTGTAACAATATTATTTTGATGTGTCACATTGAGTAGGACAAATGCAAGGACAAAATAAGCTAGGTAGACAAATGCCTGCAAATAACTCACTTTCACACTCAACCATTGCCCAATATCCAAGGCCCTTTTACTATCCTCCAAGAATTGTAATCATATCCGAGATCTCCATTTCAGCATGGTTATTGTAGACTTCTCTTTAGCTCAATAACTATCTGGATTTCTATCTTTCAACACTTTTCTATAAGTAAAGGAATAATAAATACTGAATTATTCTTTCAATAAAGAAAATAAAGGACATCAGTGAATCGAAACAGGAACTCTGCATGGTACCTCATATAGGAAGTACTATAAATCTATTTTTTAAATATTTACTTTTGAGACAGTTGTGCTGTTGCCCAGGCTGGCTTTCAGCTCATGACAATCCTCCTGCCTCAGCCTCCCAATTGCTGGGATCACAAGTGTGAGCCACCATGCCCAACTCATAACTCTATTGTTAATTTTGGATGACATCAAGAACTTTTATCATTTGAGAATAATTGTAGCGGCTGCTTACAAGTCAATTATTATAAATCTTGTAACTATTAATTCAATATATTTTGATTGAGCATATCAGTGAGCAAGGCCCTATGCTAGACATAGGAAATTGCAAGCTGATTATCTCTTTACCTTCAAAGAACTTGGAAACAAATGGCTACATCAAAATAATTCTAATAAAGACATATACAATGTTCAAATTACACAACAAACATGGAGAAAAAGTGAATTTAATTCATGGGTCATTTAATGACTGTGTAAAATCTTTGTCCAGAATTCTCAGCTTACTGTGAAACAAGTCAGAGACACTCTATATGTTGTGGTTATAGTTAATTAAAAAGTGAAATCACCAGGTTTCAGTGTTATGAAACACAATTGAGACTTTTCTAGTTCAGCTTATTTTTAAGACACATGGTTAAGTTTATATTATTACTGAGCCAGGTGAGAACATGAATTGTCTGACTCCTAGTAGATATGTTTCACAATATCCATGTTATTTCATTTATCATCATTGTTAAGCACTGGGGAGGGGTTGTCTTGTCTTTCTTATTTTCTATTTTTCTTACTTCTGATGAGGATTTAGGAAAATAGTAGATTTTTATGTGTGGTAGGTAGAGACTTCAAATTTTCCACATTCCTGTATATTTTCACATAATTTAACATATTAAAACATAACTAAAAGTATTAATCTTTCAGGAAATATTATAAACAGATTGAAAGGGTTTTTTTCTCTTCTTCATCTTAAATAAAAATATTTCACCCATGCTACTTTCTAAAGGATTCATTGTCTGACAACTATGTTGCTGAGGCCTTCTTAAGAATAAATTTGGCACTTAACTTGTTTTTTAATGCCCCTAAATGATTCTTTAATTGGTGAAGCTTCCCTCTGGTCAGTACTAAATCTAACTTATGTAGTAAAGTTCTTTCAGTGTTCTTTACACATGCTTGAGCAAATAAGGAAGAGTGAATTGAATGATTAACTCTGTATAACATATGGCAACTTATCTCAGTAACAGAAAAAGTTTATATCCTGTTAAGGGAAAAAATAAAAAGAGGAAAATGAAAATTTCAACATTAACATAGAGTGTTAACATTATATTTGTGGCAAGAAAACTGAAGGAAAAATTTAAAAGAACAATAGCCTCCCCCAAAATATTATATTACATATTTTCAGCAACTCATAAATTTAGAACTATTTCCCTTGTTGTTGTGGTGCACTCTAGAACTTTTTTTCTAATGCTATTTTATCACTTTGTCCATTAAATGTGTATTTACAAATAAATTACAAAAACAATGGTATAGAGTATCTAGTTATAAAGAATATTCGTTATTCATGATTAACACAATGAAAATAATGACACTTGATTTCTCAGTACAATACTGTCAATGAGCTATTCTACTCTTGAAACAGTTAATTCTGTATAAACCAAGCTGACAATCTCACAACCTTAAGGAGGGTTTTTATTGGAAAGAAGGAGAAGAAGAAGAAAGAGAGAGGGAAGAAGAGGAGGAAGAAGATGAAAAAAGAGTAGAAGAAAAAGAAGAAGAGGAGGAGGAAGAAAAAGAGGAAGAAAAGGAAAAAGACAAAGAGGAGAAAGGAAAATGTCTCTTGGTTTCTTCAGGAATAGAAACTAAAAAGTGAAATTTCCACACAAATCTTAAATCCAGAATTTTTTATGAATAATTGCAGCATGAGTATTGATCAAATTTTTGTGGCCACCTATCACAAGTGGCTTTTGAATTTAAAACAACCAATTGGAACTCAGGCTATCTTTGACAGTTCTCAACACTGAGAGTTGAAACAAAATTGGGATTTTAAAGAAAACTTGGCTTTTTTGCATTTTAAATTCTCCCAAACTCAGGAGCTAATTGTATTTCCCTGAAAATAAGACCTAAGTGGAAAATAAGCCTTAACATGTCTTAACATGATATAAGAGAAATAGAACAGATGTGGCAATCTTGTGTTCTCTGAAGTCCGAAAATGAATTCCAAAAGACAAAGGAGGTTAAGAGTAGGAAAGGTTTATTAAGAGATAGATAGTTCCTGAGAGACAGGAGAGGTCCTGGAATTGGATTCCCACTGGTGCCCTTTGTCAGGTGTAATTTGAATAGCAAAGTCACAATGTGGGCACAATGTGGGTCAAACTATCAACCTATAGGATTACAAGTATAGCCTCTTAGCTAATATTGACCCAATAGAGAAGTGGGTGATGTAGCAAGGGTACATGGAAAAAACAAAGGCATATTTGTAATGGATGGGTCCAGATGCTCTGATAACCCATCTGGGTGACTGATGCCTATCTGGACTTCATTGGACCTAATTGGTACTAATTACATTATAATTACAAGTTATTGCTTATACCTTAGAGAAGCATGTATGCCTGGCCATTGCATCTTTATCTTGAGGCCTGGCCTTCTTCACATGCACCCCAGCCACAATTCTGATGTCTTTATCTTTTTTTTGCTGACTTTCTTGGGACCCAGGCCCTCTCTGACTATTATTAATTTCTATCTTAGCTGCCTATAATAGTGATACAAGCTTTATCCTGAAAATAGGCTTATAAGATCATCTGCCAGATGGATGTATTTAGTATATTTGTTGCAACACACGACAGACATATTGACTTATAAAATAAAAATATTAATTTATAATTAAATGTTAATAAAATTATTGATAAATAATACTTAAAATAAATGACAATATAAATTATAACTGAGTACATGTAAATACCCAAGCAAGTGCCTTTGGATAAGAGGTGAACATTTTAATCAGATGAGCTCAAGAAGTTTTACAGAATGACCTGCATACAGACATAATGCAAGAATAACTTGCATACTTGACAATGAACAGACATGATTGTGTTTAATATGAATCTTTTGTAATTTATATGCCATGTGTTATAATGAACATAATGCATGCATGTGAATTGAAAAAATGTTTTCCAAATTTTGGTGCCTGCAATTTTTTGTCCCTTTTGTGTGACCCATTTTTCTTAATTGTCATCATTTTTGATGCCACTTCTTTCCTTAATTCTTTAATGAACACTTGATTTAATAGAAACTTTGTGAAACTGGCCTACAAGAGGTCATGACTTGGGTAAAGAATTTCTGGCATAAAATCGCTGACAGTTGTGTTATCAATGTACTATGAGCAGGCTACATGGACAAGAAGTGCTCATTTAAGAAATTTCATTGCTTGACATGAGAGATTTGGCCTAATGATTCTACTGGAAATGGTGTCACAAGAAATTCAGGGCAGAATTCATAGTTTGGAAAGTTATGATATTTCAAAAGAAGATGACATGACTATATCTGAATAAATGTAGATTTTTCTACATAAGTAAATGTAGTTTGTTGTATCTGAAAAAATAAGATATCCTCTGAAAATAAACTCTATTGTGCTTTTTTTTTTTTTTTTTTTTAGCAGAAATTAATATAAGACCTACCCTTATTTTTGGGGAAATACAGTGGTAGGGAGGTGCTGAAACTCCCTTTAGTTTGGAATGTGCTGCATTTGCCTGAAAAAGTTCATTCTTGGTCAGAAATCCTAGTTTACTGTGTATTCTAATTTTAATTCTTATCAGTATGGCTGATCACCTAACTGTATTCCAGATCCTTTCACTATTAAGCTCATTCATAAGCTAAATAAACTCTTCATTACACTATCATATTCATGAATTTTTATCACTTTTATACTTTCCAAATTATATTATCTATAATGATCACATTGTGCTAGAAGTAAAAAATACATCAAGGAAATTTCTGAAATAATCATTTCCATCTTTTACTTTACTATAGTTCTAAAATAGGAAATTAGGGCGTGGCTGAATTTGGATGCTTGACCAGATCCTGGGACTCTTGAGAAGAACAACTTTCAGTACCCTGCATATGGACTTTTCATGAAAACTTGAGTAGTTTTTTGATAGGATGACCTAGACCTGAGGCCAGCGTGGGAAATATGAAAAGAGACACTCATCATTAAGAGTTCACTATCATGCCTCTTCACCATAGCCCCCCCCGCCCCCCCGCCCCGCCCCCCCGCCCCGCCCCGCCCCGCCCTGTAGGGTGTACTTTTTTTTTGTTTTTGGTACCAGGAATCTAACTTGGGTCCTTGCCCTTGTGCAGCAGCAGGCGGCAAAACCACTGAGCTAAATCCCCAGCCCTGTAGAATGTACTTTTTATTTGTATTTTTTCCTTGCTTTTTACTTAGCCCAAACTCAGTGGGCAGAGCCCTTCTTTTCCCTACCCTTCTGGGCTTTTTCCCCTCTATTTTTAATACATATAAAACCTTGCCTCCGTTTATGCTTGTTTCATTCACTTCTTTGGGACAGAAAGGACCTAGAATTCACCTTTAAGAAAAAGACTCCCACACCCCCAGAACCAGTAATACAAGCAGCTTCTTCCCTTTCATGATTTTTTATTAGGATTATTATTGCTATCAGACAGGGTCTGAGGAGGTTTCAGAAACTGAAATTTTGAGGACATATTAGTAAGCAACATAAAGGGAATTATTAGACAAATTTAAAATGCATATTCAAAGAAATAAAGTACAAATCCTCAAGAGAGGGAGGCACATGCCAATTTGTAGCTGAGAATGTTTGTTTTTGGCAGTGGAATTTTGTGAAATTTGTCTATCTGTAGTCTTGGTCTTGATTTACGGGCTTAGGAATGGCCCAGCTACAGAAAGACAATAGTAGATTTCCAGGAGAAATCGTATTTTACAGGTGAAAACATCTTCTATTTACAAGTTGAAAACAGCCACTTAAAAGTAAAAAGGGAATGGTCAAACTCATTTGCAGTGAATGAAAATTGCCCAGGCTTATTGTATTCTGGGAGAAGAGGAAAAAAAATATCTTTTAAATTGAGCTTATCTCCTTTTAAAGTTGTGGTTTTCATTTTTTTTTAATTATCATTTCCCTTGTCTTCTTTCTACCTATCTTTATTTCATTTATCCTACTTCAGCTGGAACAATTTTTTCTTAGCTCTTCTATCTGAACTGTATGTTATTTAGATTTCCTTACTGTCACTCACTAAATGCCCATAAAATAACTAGTCAACTTGACAATTATAACTACTCCACACACTCTATCTTCCTTTCAAAGTGAGTAATCATAGGTGTAATTGGCTAGAGCTTCCACATGCCCTTCCCAGAGAGAGAATTGTTTTTTTATGAGTAAATGAAAGAAAAAGAAGCAATAATATTCAGGGATTTTTTTCCTTGTATTTTACAAGCTTTTTAGAAATAAACTTTTGAAAGTATAACATTTTAAAGCTGAATTTGTGAATCTATTGTACATAGCTAAGTTATTTATGAATATTATAAGGTAATTAGACAGGGCTGGGCCCTCAGAACAGAGGAAAACTGGCTAGAGGAACATTTGCTGAAGACCAGGATTCAAGAAAAAGAGAAACTACTACACCCACATACTTCTTTTAGGAATGAACAGCAGTGATGAATATTCTAAATTAGGATCAATGACCTTGGGTGGGAACCAAAATCTCTCCATTCCTTCCTGGAAAATCTTTGTTCATTTTACATATGCTTGCTACATGATTTCTTTGATCCCTATTTGATCAATATTGCCTAAGCAACTATATTTGTAGTTTTATTGGTTTACTATAGTTTCATCCCACCTCATACCTAATCTTTTGATTTCCCATTGGATCAACATTACCTAAGCAGCTATACTTTTAATCTTATTAGTTAACTATAGTTTTGGTCCACCTTGAACCCACCTCATTTCATGGCTTTGATCAATGAAACACCTTTGAGAAGCAGGGTCAGTGGGCAACCCACTTTCTAGACTCCCTTCTGTCTCTCTTAAACAGAACCTTTCTATGGAGTACCACTTCTGATTGGACTCAATCTCAGGCATCTAGGCATACTTTAGCACAAGTGATATAGGAGGGAGAAATGCAACTCCCAAACCTACTAGATATCAGTTTGTGTTCTCTGCAATGGAAGAATGAATTCTAGAACAAAGGAGGTTAAGAGTAGGAAAAATTTATTGAGAGAAAGGAAGCTTCTGTGTAAGAGATACAGAAGGGGGACTGGAAAGTGGGTTACTAGCTCACCCCATTTTTAAAGATGTTTTATACAGCAAAGCCATGTGGTGAGAGGGGTACAAAGTGGGACATGACTATAAGACCAATGGAAATTTACAAGGTGGGCATGAGGTGGGGCAAAACCATGACCAACCAATAAGATTACAAGTACAGTCACCCAGGTAATATTGATTAAATGGGGGTCAACTGGGGGAGCAAGTCACATAGTAAAACTACAAGGATTTTCAGTAAGGGTGGGGGTCAGGGATATTTCCTGGAAAGGCTGGGTTAAGACTTTGGCCCCACACTCAGGTGATGGATACCTGTTTAGAATATCAATCACTGATATTCATCCTACATGGGTGCGGAAGTTTCACTCCTTTTACAATGCTGGCTTCAGTGAATATGTCTTCACTGTCCTCCGTGTTGGTTCCTTGTGGACTGGCCTTGCCTAACTGCCTACAACATATCTAATTAACTTACCTATGTGCAATAAAAGGACATAACTCTGCTATCAGGGATATGCACATAATGAGCCACAGTTATATAAGAATGCCCTAACATACTTAAGCTTGCATGTGTGGCATAATCAAGATCATGCAGCAGGTGTTTTGTCTCACCATGTCCCAGTAAGCTGATAAGGCACTATAACAGATGTAAACTAAAGAACGCTGTAACTGTTGTTTAGCTGTCTTTTCTGTTTTGCGGAAAGATTAAAGACATGTAGCTCTTGACTTCTTGGGCTCTGGTTCCAACTCTCCTGCTCTGATGTTGCCCTGATTCTGCTAAATAGAAGCATATGTTGTTCTTTATTGAGAATTAACTTTCACACAGAACCAAAGACTATATGGACTAATAATACCCGCTCCAGGTACCCATGGGGAGGCTTCACCTTAACACTTTCTTTCTCTCAATAAATTCTTCCTACACTTAATCTTCATTGTTCCTAGAATTTATTCTTAAATTTTAGAGAATATGAACTCAATGTGTCAGAAAGCTAGCAGGTTGGAATAATATTCCCTTACATTATATGGAGGTCCATATATCAAACAGCAAATATCAATTCAACAGAACAAGAAAAAGAAATTTCAAAAGAACGTGATTAGATAGGAGATGTCATTGGACAGGGTTTCAGGTTTCTTTTTTTTTTTTTGTATTAGATTCTTTTATTGGTACATTGTAGGTATCCAACACAATTACATTTCTCATTGAGAATTATGTCTTTACATAATGCATCTTGGTTCTTATTTTTGCCCCATTCCTAGCCCTCCCTTCACACCCTCCACCCTTCCCTAATTACAAAGACTTTAATTCTGTTTTTTCCATATCTCATCATTTTTTCTTTCCCTTCTTTCCTTTCCCCTGCCCCTCCCACTACCCCTACCCCTTTGGAACTTTTCTTCCTATTTTACATTATCGATTATTCATTCTAATCATTGGTACATTTTAGGTATACAATATAATGACATTCATCATTGGAAATTTGCACCTTTACATAATCTCTCTTGGTTCTTATTTTTCACCCTTGCCCAGCCCTCCCTTCAACCCCTCCATTCCTCCCTATATACAAAGATTTTGTTCCTATTTTTTCATTTTCTCATATTAATCCCATTCCTTTCTATCCTTTCCTCTAGCCCTCCCACTTCCCCTTCCCCTTTGCCCCTTTTCTTCCTATTTCACATTACCTATTATACATTTAGTCCTTATTTACACTTTCAGTTTCCCACACCAGACAAACTATTCAGAATTTATTCATGTGTGTCTTATTTATTTCACTTAAGAGTATCGCCTCAATGTGCATCCATGTAGCTATAAATATCTCTAATTTCTCATTTTTTATGGCTAAGTAGTACTTCATTTTATAAAACAAACACATTTTCTTTATCCAGTCTCCAGTTGATGGGCATTTGAGCTGTTTCCAAGTTTTAGCTATTACAAACTGTGCTGCTATGAACATGGGCACACATATATCACTGTGGTATGATTCTTTTAATTCTTTGGGGAAGATCCCCAGCAGTGGAATAGCAGGGTCAAATGGGACTTCCATTCCTAGTTCTTTGAGGTATCTCCATACTGATTTCCATAGTGCTTGCACCAGTCTACACTCCCACCAGCAGTGGAGCAGAGTTCCTCTTTCCCCACAGCCCCACCAGTATTTGTTATTGTTTGACTTCATGATAGCAGCCATTCTTTCTGGAGTGAAGTGGAATCTCAGCATTGTTTTCATTTGCATCTCTCGAATGACCAGTGATGTTGAACATTTTTTCATGTATTTATTTGCTATTTCTACTTCTTTGTCTGAGGAATGTCTGTTCATTTCAGATGCCCATTTTTTGATTGGGTCTTTAAATTTTGGGGGTCTGATCTTTTTAAGTTCTTTATAGATTCGAGATAGTAGGCCTTTGTCTGAGGAAGAGCAGGTGAAGATTTTTTCCGACACTGTGAGTTGTCTCTTCACACTGCTGGTGGTTTCTCTTTCTGTGCAGAAGCCTTTTAATAAGAAGAGATCCCACTTGTTGATTGTTTGTGCTAGTTCACGATCAATTGAGGTTTTGTTCATAAAATCTTTTCCTACACAGATGTCTTCAAGACTTCTACCTAACCTCTGTTCCAACTGGTTCAGAGTTTCTATTTTAATATTTAGAATTTTAATCCATTTCTATTTTAGTTTAGTGCATGGTGAGAGATACAGGTCTAGTTTTAATCTTTGGCAAGTTGAAGCCCAATTTTTCCAGCACCATTTATTAAAGGGGCTATCTTCCCTCCAGTGAGGGTATTTGGCTCCTTTGTCAAAGATGAGATGGCTGAGTGTGTCTAGCCTTGTTTCTGCATCTTCTAATCTGTTCCACTGGTCCTCAGGTCTGTTTCTTTGCCAGTACCATGCTGTTTCTATCACAGTAGCTTTGTAGTAGAGTTGCAGGTTGGGGATTGTGATACCCCCTGCCATGTCTCTGTTACCTAGAATTGCTTTTGCTATTCTGGGTGTCTTTCTGTTCCAAATGAATTTTTGGATTGTTTTCTCGAGGTCTATGAAGTATGCTGCTGGGATCTCAATTGGAATTGCATTAAATCTATATAGCAGTTTTGGAAGCATGGCCATTTTCACTATATTGATCCTTCCTACCCAGGAGCAGGGGATGTCTGTCCATTTTCTGATATCATCTTCAATCTCTCTCTTCAGAATGCCATAGTTTTTAGAGAAGAGGTCTTTGATTAGTTTCATTAGGATGATTCCTAGGTATTTGAGTTTTTGGATGCTATTGTGAAAGGAATTATTTACCCTATTTCTCCCTCAGTGAGTCTGTCATTGGTGTAGAGGAAAGCTATTGATTTTTGTGTGTTGACCTTGTAACCAGCTACTTGACTGAATTTGGTTATTAAGTCTAGAAGACATTTGGTGGAGTTCTTGCAGTCTTCTACATGGAGTATCATGTCATCTGCAAATAATGACAATTTGACTTCTTCCTTACCTATCTTTATTCCTTTTATTTCTTTCTCTTCCCTAATTGCTATGGCTAATATTTCCAGAACTATATTGAACAAGAGTGGTGATAGTAGACATTCTTGTCTTGTTCATGATTTGAGTGTGAAGGATTTCAGTTTTGGATCATTTACTATGATACTGGCTGTCAGTTTTTCATAGATGGCTTCTATCAGTTTTAGGTAGAGACCATCTATTCCAATTTTTTGTAGGGTTGTTATCATAAATTCATGTTGGATTTTTTCAAATGCTTTTTCTGCATCTATGGAGATAATCATATGGTTTTTGTCCTTGACTCTATTGATGTAGTGTATGACATTGATTGATTTATGTATATTGAACCATCCTTGCATCCCTGAGATGAATCTCGCTTGATGAGGGTGTATGATCTTCTTGATGATCTTCTGCATTCTGTTTGCCATTATCTTATTAAGGATTTTTGCATCTATATTCATTAGTGAGATTGGCCTATAGGTCTCCTTTTCAGTTGGGTCTTTCTCTCTTTTGGGGATCAAAGTGATGCTTGCTTCCAGGAATGAATTTGGGAGTATTGCTTCCCTTTTAATTTCATTGAAGAGTTTAAACAGTAGAGGCAGCAGTTCCTCTCTAAATGTCTTGTAGAATTCAGCAGTGAAGCCATCAGGGCCTGGGCTTTTCTTAGTTGATAAATTTTTAATTACATTTTCAATTTCATTGGTTGATATTGGGTTGTTCAGAGTTTTTAGGTCTTCTTCGTTAGACTTTGGTAATTCACATGTATCTAGGAATCTGTTTGTTTCTTCTGTGTTGTCCATCTTTTTGGCGTATAGGTTCTGGAAGTAGGTATTGATGATCCTCTGGATTTCTGCTGGGTCTGCTGTAATTTCACCCTTTTCATTCCTAATTGCATGGATTTGGGCCTTTTCTTTCCTTTTTCTCACAAAGTTGGCTAAAGGTTTGTCAATTTTGTGGATTCTTTCAAAGAACCAACTCTTGGCTTCATTGAGTTTTTGTATCATTCTCTTAGACTCCATTACATTGATTTCTCTCTTATCTTTATAATTTCCTCCCTTGTATGAGCTTTGGGGTTGTCTTGCTCTTCTTTTTCTAGAAGCTTGAGGTTCAGCATCAGGTTGTTTCATTAGGCTCATTCTGTTTTCCTAATATGCATATTCACTGCTATGAATTTCCCTCATAAGACTGCTTTCATCGTGTCCCATAGATTCCGATATGTTGTATTGTCATTGTCATTTAATTGAAGGAACTGTCTGATTTCTTCTTTAGTTTCCTCTGTGACCCATTGGTTATTCAGAAGTGTGTTGTTCAATTTCCACATGTTTATGAAATTTTTTGCATTTCTTTTGCTATGGATCTCCAATTTCATCTCACTATGGTCTGATAATATACAGGGGATAACTTCAATTCCTTTGCACTTACTTAAACATGTTCTATGTGTAAGTATGTGGTCTATTTTGGAGAATGACCCATGCACAGCTGAGAAGAATGTGTATTTTGATTTTGTGGGGTGGAAAACTCTGTAAACATCTGTTAAGTTCATTTGTTCAAGTGTTCGATTGAGTTCTAGTATTTCATTACTTATTTTTTGTCTAGTTGATATATCTATTTGTGATGGTGGGGTGTTGAGGTCCCCCATTACAACTGTATTAGTGCATACATGACTTTTCATGTCCATTAGTATTTCTTTTATATAGTTGGG
The DNA here is from genome assembly GCF_053883595.1 of Heterocephalus glaber. NCBI lineage: Eukaryota > Metazoa > Chordata > Mammalia > Rodentia > Bathyergidae > Heterocephalus > Heterocephalus glaber. The sequence continues at coordinate 44,390,817 of NW_028258138.1, forward strand.
TGCACTAGTGTTTGGTGCATATATATTTATGATTGTCATCTCTTCCTCTTGGATTGTTCTCTTGACAAGGATGTAGTGTCCTTCTTTGTCTCTCTTAATCAGGGTTGGTTTGAAATCTACTTGATCTGCAAAGAGGATGGGTACTCCTGCTTTTCTTCAGGTTCTTGTAGCATGGAGTATTGTTTTCCACCCTTTAACTTTCAGTCTATGAGTTTCCTTTTGAATTAAGTGTGTTTCTTGTATGCAGCCTATTGTTGGATTTTGCTTCTTGACCCATTCTGCCAGTCTGTTTCTTTTGATTGGTGAATTGAGACAATTAACGTTGATGGTTATAACTGAAACATGCTCACTTGTCATTGCCATGACTTTTTCTTTTTGTTGGGTTCTCCTCCTTTACATTTAATTTCTTGTCATGCCAGATGAGTTCATTCTGCTTTGCTGCTTGGGGTTGTGATCCTCAATGTCTGTTCCTAGGAAATTGTGTAAAATTCTTTGGAGTGTTGGTTTGGTATTCACGAAGTTCCTAAGGTGCTCTTTGTCATGAAAGTATCTTATTTCTCCATCCATTTTGAAAGATAGTTTTGCAGGGTACATCAATCTGGATTGGAGGCTGTTTTCTTGTAGGGCTTGGAATATGTCACTCCAAGCTCTTCTTGCCTGGATGGTTTGTGTTGAGAAGTCTGCTGTGATTCTGATGGGCTTTCCTTTGTATGTGATTTGTTTCTTTTCTCTCACTGCTTGGAGAACTTTGTTCTTCTGTTGTGTTTCTGGAATCTTAACAATTATATGCCTATGTGTAGATTTTTTTTGATCAAGGCTATTTGGTGTCCTATATGCCTCACTTATCTGTATGTCAAGCTCTTTTCCCATGCTTGGGAAGTTTTCTGCCATTATTTCTGTGAAGAGATTTTTTATGTCATCTGCACTCTCTCCTATTTCTTCATTGAGCTCAGTCAGTCTTATGTTATTCTTTTTTGCACCATCTAGCAGCTGCTGGATTGATTTCTCATGTTCCCTTATAATTTTGAAGCAATTTTTCTTTTCCTGGTCACTAATTGCAATCTTATCTTCTATATGTGAAATTCTGTCCTCACATTGGCTCATTCTGCTGTGTAGACTTTCAGTGGAGTTTTTCATGTCCTGGAAATCTATTTGCATCTGTTTTATGGATTCCATTTGTTTCCTATTTTAGGATTCCATCATGCCCCTCAGCTCCTCTCTCGATTTATTAATCATGTCTTGCACTAGGGGCACAATTTCTCCTGTTATCTGAGAAATTGTTTCTGATTTCATTTTTTCCAGATCCCCTTTTGTTGCCAGTTCAGTGGGTCCAGGTGGTTGAGTATCAGAGTGTTCCATCTCATTTCCCTTTCGGGTTGCTATTGGTGATCTGGAATTCTGGTTGTGAGACTTATTTACGTGTTTTCTCATTTTTGATTCGGGTGGGGAGCTGTTAGCTCCTGCATGGATTACCTCCTCTGAGCTGGGGTGAGGTCGGACAGGGGCCAGGAGCAGTGGTAGGAATGGTGACCCAAAAGCCCTTTCCTGTGGGCTGGGAGCAGCGGGAGGAATGGTGGCTGAGAAGCCCCTTCCTTGGACCAGGAGCAGTGGGACGACCGCTCAGAAGCCCCTACCTCTGGGCCGGGAACAGTGGGACTCAGTACCTTGGTCTGGTTGTCTCATGTCCTCTGAGACTTTGTAGTGTAGAACCAGGTGCCTACCTGTCTACAGCAGGGTGATTTGGTGTCTTCCGTGTGACTCAGGCCCTCGGTAGGGCACGCACAGACCTTCCTGTGTGCAGCGGGCTCATTCAGCATATTCCTCGTGACTGGGGACCTTGGTAGGGAGTGGGCAAACTGGCCGTCTGTATCAGTCTGATTCAGCATTTTCTGTGCGACTCACAACCTTGGTAAGGCATGGGCAGACCTCGGGTTTCAGATTTCTAAACCAACTCTACAGATAGAATTATGGTTCAGAGCATTCCATTGAGGAAAAATAATTTTCAGGATATGTCAATAAATGTTAATTCTTAGGGGAAAGTAGCTATGTTTTGTATCAGTTTTTGCTTAATATGGATATTAAATAAATCTTAACAGTCAAGTATCACTAATGTTCTTTTACTCTTTATGAAAAAAATGAAGTGGAGAGAAAGGTATCTCCTAATGAGGAAAAAGGTAGGATTTATTAAAAAAATTAACAGAGAATTCCACTAAAAGCATCTTCTGCCTCTACAGTTAGACTCTATAGTTAGAATAATTAGGAAGACAAAGAAGGAGAGAGAAAGCAGACACATGTAACACAATTACCATACAAATTTATCACAAAAAGTTAACAAAGCAGGAAGAAACCAGAAGCTTGCACAAGAATGTGAAGCTCCTTGCAACCACCTCCTACTGGTGGCCCTTATATGGGCCAGAAATACACCCAGGTTTCAGCACCTGTCTCCCTTTGAACTTCTGCATGGGAAACCCTTCCTCAAATATGACATGCTAGTTGACAAGGAAATTGAGAAAGCCTGAGACAAGTGAGGTCCTTAGCCCAATTCCATCAAATCCTGTCAGTCTTGAAACAAACAGACCCTGGACCTACTCCATCTGGTGAGCATTTCTTCTGACCTGGGATCCTAGGGAGAAGAGATGTAGCTCCCAAACCTACTAGATACTGAAACACTAGTTCATGTTCTCTAAAATTGAAGAATGAATTCATAGAACAATGGAGATTAAGAGTAGGAAAAATTTATTGAGAGAAAGATAGCTTCTAAGACAGACAGAATGGGGACCACAAAGTGGGTTACCCACCCACACCACTTTTCAAATATTTTTTATATGGCAAAGCCATGAGGTGAGGCAGGTACAAAGTGGGGCAAAACTATAAGACCCAATGGAAAATTACAAGGTGAATATGAGGTGGGACAAAACCATGATCAACCAATAAGATTACAAGAATAATCACCCAGGTAATATTGATTAAATAGGGATCAAATGGAACAAGTCACATACAAAGAATGTTGCATTTAGAATATCAATCACTGCTATCTATCTCTAGGGGAAATAGTACCTCTTTTCTTTTTTATACTGATAACTAGTAAATGTGCCTCAGTTGTTTTGCATGTTGGCTCCTTGAAGGCTGGCACCTTGAGGGCAGCCCTGTCTAACTGCCTACAAGATATATAATTACCTACTTATCTATAATACTGGTACTGGTCAAGACACTAACACACAAGACCTAAGCAAACCTCAATGGGAAGGTCCCTATATCATGATCCTCTCCACTCCCACTGCAGTTAAGGTAACAGGATTCATCACTCCAAAGTAAAGCTGTGGGCTGCCTCCAAGAGCTGTAATAGGATTACCTCAAGGCCACATCCAAAACCATCTACACCTATGAACATATGAAGGACCTTAAGTTCCTGTTCAAAAAACAAAACAGAGATAAGTGATGCTAAAATCTATCCATTGTGGGTATAGGTGATGTCTATTTCTATATTACAATTTAAAAATTTCCTATACATCCTGTCTCAAGAGGTTTCATTTTTTTCTATACCCACCAGACAGGACCTCACTGACATTGCATATCTCTAGTTTCAGGGCTCTTATTCTAAAAGTTAAAGGATATCTTCCTTCTGTGCCCATTTGGTTCTTACCTTTGCTGAGCTCCCTGGCAGTTGTTTTCTTCTTTTTTTTTTTTCTTGTTTAAAGAAGCATGAGAAGGATTTATTAGAGGTAGATACAGGATGCATGGAGTGCAAGTGCTCAAAGAAATGAGGCACAATACAGTTGGGAACTGAGGATCTTTTATGTGTTTTTCAAAGGCAGAAATCTGTAGATTTCAGTAATCTACAGTCTTAGTCTTAATCTCAGTCTTAGTCTTAGTCTTAGTGGATGGGACAGGATGGACCACCCCTAAAGAGAAAATGGGAAATTCCTATGGGAAATGCTAAAAGAGTGGTCCATTCATAGGTGAAAGAGGACCATTTGCATTTAAATGGAAATGAGCAGTCCTGTATGCAGCAGAAAGGAAGTTGCCCAGGTTCATTTTGGAAGAAGGAAAAAAAAAAGTAAATAAAATGGGCTTACATTCTGAAGCTGCAGCTTTTTTTTAAAGTACCACTATAAAAATATTTCCTTTTCTTCTCTCTGCCTAACGTTATTTCTTCTATCTCATCTGTCCCTCTACCCAGACTTTTGTCCCTTATTCTTAAGGGGTTGCATAAGATTGATGATCTGCCTTCTGTAACTGAGGAGGAGCATTGATCTTGCCTAGCCAGGTAGTGAAAGTCTCCTCCTGACTATCTAAAGTAAATATAGGAATGTTGTGTTCCATCTTTTGAAGAACCATCATTTTTCAGTAGTCAAAGGATGCCTCTTTATATATATATATATATATATATATATATATATATATATATATATATGCTGTGTTAACTCACCAAGAAAGATGTCATGGGCAAGGTCTGAGGGTACCCAAGGCTGAAATAATGAATTTAACCCACCCCTTTAAAATAAGTATTCAGGTCCACTGATTCCCATCATGGAAAAAAGAATTTTCAAGATGTATCAGTAAAAGAGTTATGAAAAGGATTTAATAGAGGTAGATATAGTACACACTCAAAAGTGGAGTGCAGGAGGTCAAAAAATGACGTATCCACTTTCTTGTGATTACTTGTGCCATCCATTCTTCACTTTCTCTCTTGTTTTATTATAGCAAGAATAAGTGTCATAAAACTTCAGATGATGCTTCAAATGGACCCTCATACAGAGACTTTCTTCTTTTACTGAGACCCATTAGAACAACTCCCCTGCTGAAGATTTCTACCCACTGCCACCCCAGCTATGATTCCAGTCAGCTCAAAAAAGCCAGATTGGTCATCACCCATTTCCTCAGCAGCACTTTTACGAATGTCTTAGAATGGGGAAAATGTAGAGAAAGGTGGAAAGTTAGGCTTTATAAAAAATTAACAGGGAATCTTACTAAAAGTACTGTCTGACTCTATAGTTAGACTTTACAGTTAGAATAATTAAAACGACAAAGAGGGAGAGAGAAACCAGACCCAGAAAGGTGCCACATAAAGCAATTACATAAGAAGTTATCAGAAATAATTAATAAAGCCATCTCAGTCCAAGTGATGCTAGAACAGAAGAAAATCCTCTGAGGTCTTTTGTCTTCATATTTGGACCCATTAACACATTTAAAGTGACTTGTTGGCCTTACATAGTCCTTTAAATCCCATGAAATAAAGGCAGAGCTTCTCAAAGCAAAGTTCCCTTGGCCATGAAGTTGGATCCTTTGATGGTTCAACTTGCATTCTGAGTCCCTTGATGATTTTACTTATATTCTGAGTCCTTGGATGACTCAGCTGGTATTTTGAGTCTTTTGATGACTCTACTTAACAAGAATGAAGCCAGTTGGGAAAATTGTCTCTTACATTTACTCTGATAGTAAAAACTCTAAGAACAGGGATGGCTATTCAGACTTTTAATATACTGATGTATACTCAGACTTTTAATTAAATTTTAAACACTGTTAATTTGTTCTGCTCAGGTCATCAGGCATAGGGTTTTAAATTATCTGCACTTAAACACAAGGAAGAAAGCCACAGTTCCACATGTAATTTAAGACAAGGAGGAAAGGAGTCACCTAAAGCCTGCTTGGTAGGCCCTTCTGGCTGTTGCCTTCTCCCAGGAAAAGCATCAGGCATTTTCTTTTAAAGTAGAGAAATTTTTCTCTTCCATGTGGGGAAGAGCCACAATGCCAGTTAAAAGAAGTCAGAAAGAAAATAGGTTACTCCCTTTTGTTCTTCAAAATCAGAGGCTTAGCTCCTAAACCCAGTTACTAAAAAAGAAAACAGGATGGTGGCAGTTGACATAAGCTCATATGTATCTGTATGATTCCATGCAGACTCTTAGCTTATTTATCCACCCATACCCAGGGTGGGCCACCCTTAATCCCAGAATCACACCAAAACACAAAGAAGAAAAACCATTTATAAAACTGGGGTAAGTGAAAACCAAGTTGACTTTAAAAAAAGTGTACCAGCCAGGGATTTAGCTCAGTGGTTCTACTGCCTGCCTCACAAGCACAAGGTCCCAAGTTTGATCCCTGGTACAAAAAAAAAAAAATTAGAAAAGTACCAAATTTGAGGAAAACAAGGAGCCAAGGAGTGAGCAAATGTAGCTATAAAGCTAAAGAAAAGACTATGTTCCTTTCCCCCATCCTCATGGCCAGGACAGGAACCCCCTCCCTGGCACCTTCAGAAGAGTGCCATGATTCCTGGATTAGAAAAGAGAGTGAGGAAAAGGAGCAGAAAAGAAAAAAAAAATCCTTGTAGAGAGAAACAAAAATTGTGTCCAATGTGAGCCTTACCTTAGTCTCTGGTGCCTGAGCTTTACTCCTGTCTGGATTGCCAAAATGTTATCAAAATCTCTTGGCTGTGCCAAAATACTATCAGGTAGCCCTTCTAAAAGTGGCTTACCAATTAAATATTACCAGGTTCTGGATTGTTCATTGCTCCTTCCATAGTTAGATTCCAGGTTCTTTTCATCTCAAAGAACTGAACATAACAAGGAAAAAGCAGTGCAAGGTTTATTTGAAAAAGTAAAACCAAAAGGTGGGAGAGAAACTGGCTCTGCAGAGTGTGTTTGGGCCTAATAAAAGAGAAATAAAAAGGAAGATAAACAGGGATTGAGGAGATGGCAGGGAAATGGGGAAAATATAAGAACCAAGACATGTCATGTAAAGGTACAAATTCCCAATGATGAATGTTATAATATTGTATACCTAAAATGTACCAATAAATTTAATGAATTAAAAAAAGAAAGTTGGAACTATAAAAAAAAAACACCCTAGAAAAAGGAGAGTGAGCTATCATGAGGAAAACCAATGACAGAAAACTCTTCTTGGCATCTGTGCCACTTTATACTGCCCGAATCTCAAGGAAACTTATGAGAACTTCAACATATGGGTCCTGAGAGGTGGTGCCAGGATCCCATGCCTCAGGCTGATGTCAGGTCTATGCCATTCTATTGAAAATCTGCTTGAGTTCTTGTGAGAAGTTCGTATGCATGGCTTTGGGAACTATTCTGCCCACGTGTTATGGAATCTTATAATTAGCAGGTCACACATACTTCCCCAGCCTACCTTGCTATGCCCTGAACTCCTATGTCAATGTTTACTGAGTTTATGTTCCATGAAATCAAAGAATAAATTCCAAGGGACAATGGACGTTAAGAGTAGAAAATATTTAGAGATGAGACATAGGAGAGGTTCCAAAAGTGGGTAGCCACCAACCCTTTTTCAGGAATAATTTATATAGCAAATTTACAAATGTTGGTATAGTGTGATCAAACTATAATCAACCAATAAGACTGCAAGTATTGTTGCTTAGCTAATACTAATCAGATAGGGAAGTGGGACACAAAACAAGGGCATATGCCTGACATTATGAACCTTGTCTTCTCTATGATTTCTAAAACAGGAACACTTTGGGGAAGGGATGGGCCTGAGTGTTCTGGTCACCCTTGTAGGTATCTGAAGTATATCTGGACTTAATGGACTCAGTGATACCAATTGCAGTATAATTTCAAGTTTCCATTCATGTCTTACGGAAGTATGCAAGTCTGGCCATTGTGACTTTACTCTTGAGGGGTTGCCTTCTAGCCTCCAACTACAGTTTTGATGTGTTCTCATCTTTTGCACTGACTTCCTTGAGGGCATGTATGTATTTGACTGCCTATTAATTTCTACCTAACTCAGCTGCTTATTATAAAATGACTTTTCTAAGATATAAAACTTTACAGGTAATCTAGAACTAAAAATTTTATGTGTTGATTCTTAGCATAAGTATTTAGGGCAACATACAAAAATAATCCTTTAATAATACAAGAAGAAATTAAAAAAAATTATTATGGAAAATATTCTCTCTAGATTCAATATTTTCATAGGATTTCTCTTGTATTTTTTAAAAAAGTATTTTTGTTGTTGTTTAGTTTGTTTGTGGGCTTTTGTTTTTGGTTTTGGTTTTTGGTTTTTTGAGACAACAGCTTGCTACATACTTTAAACTAGCCTTGGAAGCACTTATTTCAGTCTGGCTATGAACTCATGGTGATCCTCCTGCTTCACCCTCCCAAGTGTTAGGATTACAGGCATACACTACTATGCCTGGTAAGTAAATCTTAAAGAAGAACAAAGAATTATCAGATTTAAATACTATTATACAGAAGAAATTAAAAGTATTTTACATCAATGTTGGTTTAAAAGCAACATAAACTGCATTTTAAAATTTATTTTTGCAAATGATAAAATTTGATTTCCTGTTATTATTTGAGATCTAGTAAGCACATTAAGAAGAATTTAGGACAAAAATTAGAGCAAACATATAATTAAATAGAATATCCTAGCTGGGCATAGTGATGCAGACCTGTAGTTCCAGTCCTTGGATGGCCTAGACAGAGGCTCACTTGGAGTTTGAGGATGAGCTACATAGAACCTGTGTCAGAAAAAAAAAAATGTGATTGTGCAAATGATTCCCCCCCAAAATGCATATTTTGACATCTAGGTTCCTGGTGAATCTGCACTTGAAAATGCGGCATTAAAGAAATAAAAAAGATTAAGTTAAGGACAGAAATGTGGGGCCCTGATATTTTTCATAAGAAATATCAAAAACCTTGCTCTATTTTTCCTCACTCAGAGGAAACGCCATACAAGGATAAAGGCTGTCTGTAACCAGGAGTATAGACCTCAAAAAACCCCCAAATTCTATTGTTACTGGGTTCTTGGGTGCTGGGAACTCCTAGAAATTCATTCTAGGTTCTGGCTGTTCTTAACAAAATAGTTGATCAAGACAAGGAAAAAAGAATCAAGGTTTTATATTTATTAAATGTATTAAAAGTAGGAAAATAAGTATACTCAGCAGAGTGGAGAATGGGCTACTAAAAGAGATTACAAAGACTATCAGCTTAATGACTGCCATCTTTTGCATACCTCACTCCTCCAGCTGATGTCAGATCTAGGCCTTCCGTTCAAAAGCCTACTGGAGTTCTTGTGAGAAAAACTGAAGGTAGCATTCTCTGATTGGTCCCAGGTGCAAGGCTTGAATGCATGTGTCCTGGATCTCCATAACTGACAGGTCACACCCACTTGGACAAAATGGCCGGCCATGACCTAATCTCCTGCCCTAATATCAGATCTTCATGTTGAACCTTCCAGCCTTCGTAACTGTGAGAAATGCATTTATTTTTTAAAGGTTATGGTATTTTCATTGTAACAGCTCAAGCTAACAAATGCAATTTTTCTTACTTCTGAGAAATGAACCTATGCCTGAGCTACATAATCACATCTGTTAAAATAAACAAACAAACAACAACAACAAAAACTATTGAGACAGGATCTCACTAAATTGCTCAAATTAGTCTCAGACTTGAAATCCTCCTGCCTCATCTGACCAGAGTGCTGGAATTACATTTATGAACAAGCTCTTCTCCTCTAACAAATACATTTTTAAAAACAGGTTGTATGGTGTTTTGCTATATGCAAATAGGATTATTTCTCACATCTAAAATTAGTTGGAGTATTTTCTTATTTTTAGCCTTCCAAATTTTATCTAAATTTTTTTCAATGCAAGCTAATATTTATATATCATTTCCAAATAACTGTACTAATCTGCTCATTTTCACTGAACCTGAGATCTCTTCTTCATATAGTGAATTAAAGGAAAAGTATTTGACATAATACTTTGCTTTTAATATATTGAATGAATTACTATCTATCAATTATATCAAAGCCAAGTAGGAAATTTCCAACTACTTCTTCTTGAACCCAAAATTATCTGTCTACTTTAAATCACTTAGTTTTGAATTTATGAAAATTTTATGAGAGAAATTTGAATGTAAGAAGGTGAAATTCCAAATACTATTGCATTCTCTGTAGTTAAAAGGATTTTTTTGATGTTGTCTAAAAGTATATGCTACAATAATTTTTATAGAAGAATAAAATTATTTGTAATCTGGATGTGATTTTATAATGTTTTATTGGAAAGCAATTTTATCATTTTAAATTAGTACATGTGCTTAAAAGACACAAAATTTGGTCAAATATTTCCATAAATGTCCTCCTTAAATACAAGGAGAAAAGATAATCTATAGTTAATCAAATATTTATTTGAATTATATAAATGAATGTTAAATCTAACCTATTAATTTGAGGAAGAATATGAATTGATTGAAACATATTTTAAATATTTTACGTATGTAACTTTTAATGAAAATATTAGTCAGCTTTCCTTATATCAGGACAAAATATCAAATACTGCATTTTAAAGCAAGAGCAGTTGATTTTGACTCACATTTTGTGTAGGTTCAGTCCATGGTCAACAGTTTCCAGTACAGAACCTGCCTAGTAGAAGGGCCTCGCAGAAGAAAACTACTCCCATCATGAAAGCAAGAGGGAGAGAAGCAAGAGGGAGGAAGCAAGAGGGAGGAAGCAAGAGGGAGAGAAGGAGGTGCCAGGAAAAGGAATGCACCCTTCCAGGTCATGCCACCAGGAACCTGTACCTTCTGAAGTCATTACCTCTGAACATGAGACTTGGGAGATGCTTTAGATATAAACCATAAGAATGACTTTTATGTAGAACATATGTTTGATATTAACTACTCATTATGTATTTAAATAAATAAATGCTCAAAATGGAAACAATTTCTATGTGCCGGATATTGTGTGAAATACATAAAAAATGAAGGTGAAATAACAAATATAGCACTTGCTCAGATTTTCTATATGTTTCTATTCTTACTTGAACACTGACATAATTAAGAATGGAAAATGAGTGAACAATTTTTGCATACCCTACCTTAAGAATAGGTCTTGACACCTAGCAAATGTTAATAATTAGTTGTAGATATCAATGGATTACTAAATAAAATATTGAATTAACCTAACTAAATAGCTCACCATCTGTTTTAAATAGCATACATTTGCATAGGTAAGGTACAATCAACCTTGTTGTACATAGACATAAAAGGAAAACTATTAAGGATGGAGTGTGTGTGTATCCTGGAAGAGGAATGCTGTTCTCGTGACAACCAGTCTACAATAGCAAGGGATGCAGCACAAAATCTAGCTGATCATGCCTCCCAAATCCTCCAGGAGATCTTGGATTTATGAATAAATTGGACCAGTATCTGGAAATGTTCTTACTGGCTACTCTTGCTAGTGAAGCCTTTGGTGATCATTATTCTAGCCCTACTTTTTGGGCCCTGCATTATTAACCTACTTGTCTGCTTTGTTTCTTCCGGACTCCAGAGCATCAATTTCCAGATGATGATCCTAAATGAAGACAAGTTCAGGTTCCTCCCCAATGCAGACCATTTCTGGGGACCCTTGGACCTACCCCCCACATCAGAGAACAGGAAGTTTAGCTCCTGTTTCATGATGCCCCCTCTCAGCAAGTGCTGTAGTTGGAATGAACCTGGCATCCAATATGTTGAAGAATCAGGAGCTATTATTCCTTGGAAGGGGGATAGGAAGATAGTCAGACCTAGGCAGGGGGAGGCAATCTCCGGACCTGCTGACCCAGTACAGACAATTTTTTCTGCAGGGGCATGAGAATGGTTGAAGTGCACTGACTTTTTTTTTCTTTTTCAACTGAAACCAGGCTAAAGTGTGAAAGGGCCTGAAAAGGACCCTAAGTGGACAGGGCATCACAAACAAACCAGGAGGTAGAACTAGGGAGTTTCCACCCAGCTGGACATACGGACTTCAAAATTAAAAGTAGGTCAAGGGTAGATCATAAATATGCAGGAGTCTGACATAGAACATCCTAACACAAACAGGAAATATGATAAAGTAAAAGAAAACAGAAGAGCTGTTCATCGCTCACAAACTGGTGGCATCCCAGCTTATCTCTTAGCCATATCCTACTTTGCAATAAACCCTTTAACTTTGAAACCCTGCCAAAAAAAAAGAAAGAAAAATTGAATAAAAGAAGTGTCATTTTGTAGTTTAAAAGAAACTGCCTCTGTCTTGTCAAATTCACTCAATTGCACATTTTCTCACTAAGACTGAACATATCAGGCTAGATGCAGTCAATATTCATTGACCATGTTACTCCATTCTTTAGGTTTTGACTTTGTGATTACTTCTTGGCTTCTAATCAGTTGTTGGATATGTGAGAACATTCGATTTGGTAATTTAAAGATGAGATTTTAGACTGGTGACAACCTAGGATTTTGCTTTTTGGTGACAACCTTTTGCTTTTTGTCTGTTATATCCATTCATCTCCTAGTCCTAGACCTTCTCCAACTGTTAATGTTTGCCTTCAGTCTAGGTTAAGTCTATGCTCAGGCTGGTCCATCAGAGTTATAATCCCCTGGACATTGTGATTATATCTATTGTATGATCTTCTGAGCTAATAAAATAAATATATTTTATGATAAGTATGTATAAAGAGGCACATACATTTCATAGAGTGTTTTACATGATAACTTATATTTGGTGCTGCCTGTCATCATTTTTACTGCTAACTAGGAACAGGCCACTTGAGCATTAGGTCAAAATCATGGCAAGGGAAGTAGAGGAAGCAAAGGTAATTACGTGCTATGTAGGAACAATCACAATAATATACATTGAGTTCTAGATCCAGATGTGTTTGAAGCTAAATTTTACTCCACACTTCCTTATTTTAACACTGGACTTTCTTTGTTATACAGGGTGAATAATTTTGTGTGCTCAATTTCTTCTTAACATTCCATAAAGAAATAGGATCCTGTTTTTGGCTAAAAAAATAATGTGACTCATATATCTACAAGTTTCCTAGTAGAGGTTATAGAACTTTGTATGTTCAAGTAATTGTTTTCATATATTGGATCCAAAATGAGCATCAATAAATTTTTTTGAATGTGACTTTGTTAAAAAGTTTTTACAAACACTTTACTATTAAAAAGTGAGAAGGAAGATATTTTAAATGTTTATATCTATATACAAGTAAATTCACATTGATTTTTTTCTTTCAAAATAAGTATAATTAAAATCTCTGTGTATCTTTTGGCACATTGGAAGATGTGAACACAGATTTTGGTTTAATAACTTATTTTTACACATATGCATACAAATCACATAACCCTAAAACTGCTTCTTATACCTTTTAAAATAATTATTAAATTTTGTCAATGTCATACAGTAGATATAATTTCTACCAACTCTTTCATTATGTCTAATTTCTAATTGATGTTTCTGTAATTTTAGTGTTTATATTTTACAGTGATAATAAAAAGTCACAACCCCTTCTGTACCTTTAAGCCATTTATTACACACACACACACACACACACACTTCCACAATACAAACACAAACATAGCTTCAAAAGAGAAAATTTATTTAAAAAGATTAAGCTTCTATGTGTACTTTTTTCAAATACTTGCTATTCTTAGCAATATGATTTTTAAATTTTTTATTATCTATAAAAAAATCCAAATATCAATTGATCAATTCATTAATCTCTTTATAATTATTTCAATTCAGTGTTCTTATCCATGCACCTGGGGCAAATTTTCTCCTGCAGGCAATTTTCTAAGTAAATCCTCTCAAGATAACAGTAAGGGTATGAGGAAAGGAACAGTTGGAAAAGCAAGAATTGCTGCATGTAGAAATGAGGAAGGTTTCAGCAGGGATATTCTGGAGTATAAATTTCCCCTGTGCATATCCTTGAGGATAACACAAAGGAACAGTTTCCAGTGTAATTTCACTCCACAGAATATTGAACTTCCTGATACTGTACTAGAGGGCAACCTTCTTAAGAAAAATATTAGATAAAGCCCCTGAACAACCAAATAGAATGCAGAAATAATAGGGAAATCCTGAGAGGTCTAGCAGAGCACTAACAGTGTCCCACTAAAACAGTGAACTTATTAATCTCTGATATTTTCCTTTGTTAAACGAGGTGCATTGAAATAGATGACCTAGAAGTGCAAGTCAAATTCACTCATAAAAATGTAATAAAGGCAACAAGACAAGAATTAACGACTTAAAATATTCAATTAAATTAAACATATTAAATTTAATTAACTGATACAGCATAGGAAGTTTTTTGAATTTGAATTGAATGAATCAATGTGTGTTCACATTTAACAATAAATGGTGAAAGATATCAAATAAGTGCTTTTAAATGGCTAATAATTGCTATTAAACAAGGCACTGATAGCTCATCGTATTTTCACTACTCCATCTTTTTCTTTCTCTTCTCACTCTTCTTTTCTATTATCCCCCTCTTCCTCTTTCTTTTCTTAATTCTTCTAATTGTGTCTCTTTCTTTGCTTTGCTCTTCTATTACATTATTAAATTAGTATTATTAGAACAACTACCAAAACTTTTACCACCATCGTCATTTCTGTCAACAAAGAACATTAACTTGATATTTAATAAAGAATCCTCAGACATTACTAAAACGTAGTGTCTTATAATTTCCTTGGTTTTGTTCTTAGATTTAATTTAATAATAGTGATTACCATGTGTTTGCTGAAAGTACTAAGACCATGATGTTATTGTTGGAATACATATTGGATTATTTACCTAGCAGTAAAATTGGGGATTAATAGAAATAAAAGGAAGTATAAATACAGAATGGATGAATTTACCTTTAAAAATATATTTCTTAATAAGAATTATTAAGGACTAAGAAACGAAGACATTATGAGATATAAAGAAGTTTTTTAAATGTATATCTTAAGCTAATTTAGTATGTATGGATCAATATTATATGTGTACACAAACCTTGAGACAATGGCTAAAGCATCTTAGAAAATAAAGTATTTATGATCCCTCAAAAATTAGCAAGAAATCAATAGAAGATACTTTTTTTAATTCATTAACTTTTATTGGTACATTTTAGGTATACAATATGATGACATTCAACATCAGAAATTTGTACCTTTGCATGATATATCTTAGTTCTTTTTTTTTTCCCATTCCCCTTCAACCACTCCACTCCTCCATATTTACAAAGACTAGAGACATTTATAGCTAAATAGATACACATTGAGGCCACACTCTTAAGTGAAATAGATAGGACACACATATATAAATACCAAATAGTTTCTTTGGTGTGAGAAACTGAAAGTGTAAATAAGGATCAAAATGTATAATAGATAATTTAAAATAGAAAGAAAAGGTCCAAAGGGGAAGGGGAAGGGAGAGTGGAGGGGTAGGGGAAAGGAAAGAAGGGAAAGGAAAAAACATGAAAAAAGGAAAAAACATAAAGTCTTTAGAAGATAAAAGATACTTTTATACAGAATGAGTAAATGTACTCCTTGAAGGTATGAGCTTCTGGTTAGTTTAAATAAAAGAAACACAGCTCAGATATTAAAGTAATTGCTACCAGTATAATTGCTCTCTTAAGGAACAGGTCAGGCCACACATTTTATAAATGTCTCTTTTGCCTTTCATAGTTCATTTGCTGAAATTCATGTGTGTTCTAATCTGTTCCAGTACCAAACAGATAAGGTCCTAAAAGCCTGAATGTAGCTGCATTTTAAATGTTTTAAAAATGGTTATCATGTTAATTATAAAATGTATTAAATTAAAATTTTCATTTAAAGTGGTTTGTTATTTTTATATTGTTCTACTAGGTGGATACAGATTGATTTGGCTATGTCCCAAAATGTGTTAAAGAAAATTCTGATCAAAATAATAATAATGGAGAAAGATAAATATCTTTATGTTATGCAAATGCATGTACTTTCTTTGTATTTAGAAAATAAGTTGCTTGTTTTTAGTTAAAATGTTTTTCCTTAAGTTAACCAACTAAAACTGAAATAAGCAAAGGTACTGAAACATAATTTGGGAGGCAGTGGAATTTGTTTGAATTTGCTTTTTATTTCACCCATGATTAGTGGAGTCTAAATAATATATACTTTTTCTAATATTATATTTGAATTTATAGTACAGATTTTATATTAAATTTCTCAGTGGATAATTTATTTTTCATCCATGAGTAACAACTACATCTTAAATACATCAGAGTCAATATGTGGCTATTCTTTATATTAGATAATTGATCTTCATTTTTTATGTTATATACTGGAGAATGATTCACTGAATAAATATTTTATAAAAAACAAAGGGCAGAGGCTTTTGGCTATTCTACTTTGTGAATACAGTAGGCTTTTAACTATGATATTATTAAAGGTGAGCTGGTTCTTACTTTTCTATTTCATTTTAAGCTTCAAATATAAACTAGTGAAGAAGCACATCAATTCATAGTAGAAACCCTTGCCCTGCTTTCTCTTGAGCCATATTTAATGTCTCCAGCAACAGAGAGAGATGTTTATATAATTTGTGAATTTCTGTAGACAAAATTAAAAGGTGTTAATCTCCCACAACTGTGGGAGATATTGGTGTTTTAATAACAATTCTTGTTCTTTAAAGAATTAGTAAAATGTATGCAATAAACAAATCAATATTATAGATGTACTTATACTTTTTTGACAATGTGGAAGCTATATTTGTCCAGAATTTAATTTGGAGGAGCTTGACAATTAATAAAAGAAAATTATTTAAATACCTAAAACTTCAAAAGAGAGAAAGAGACTTATAAAATTGGATTCCTAGCCCCATGACTCTTGCAATTATAATGTCCAGAGCAGTACACAAAGTACTACAGATAGTCAATAAACATCTGTTCACCGAATGAAGAAATTACAAGGCAACTATGATATGAAAAAAATTTAAAAAATGAAGGGAAATACATACTTCTTTGTCAGAATAGTGGTTGTAAAACTTCCTATTTGACTTGAATAAATTGAATAACTTAAGCCTTGTTTTTCTTATGCAGAATATGGGTTGAAGTTTTCTGAGAGAGGGAATGATTTTAGGAAGATTAATTGACATAGGATGCAGGGCACTTGCAGAATAGAATATGTAGAATAACCTGCTTTCTCCTAGGGTCCCAATTTTTAGTATTGAAATTGTCATCTTTATTATAGTGCATGTATAGGTATTTTTTAAAAATATGTTTATCATGTGGTAGAGACATTGAATCCTCTAAAGTTCTCTAAAATGCTTTGAATAGAATACAGAAATGTTCCAAGAACATCATATTTGCTTTATTTTTAGAGTTGCTTCATTTTATGCTCTTAATTTGCTCACTATGATTTATTGAGCAAAAAAAGATAAATGTTCCATGAAAGGAAATTCCTCATTTCCTAGAATTTACAAATGAGAGGTACATTATTTTGTCATAAATTCAATAACATTTCTGCTTATTTACTTTTTAGGAGGAAAAGCAATTTCTTTCGTGAATTTCTTCTCAATATTCCTATGTTAACATTCATTTACATCTACATTCCTAGCTCAGAAATAAAATAAATATTTATTTTTTTCTGAGTACAATAGCAACCCTACTCTTTTCTCATTCATTTTGTTTAATTTGAATCATATTTAATTAGTTTCATGACAAAAATGATGTATATTTAAAATTATAAATGGAATGAAAAGAAATAACCTATATTATTGAATGCATTTCAGGCATAATAAATATGTAACCTGATTGACTGTATAATGACTTTTTCCAAAGTAGACTAGAACAAAGCTTTTAGGAAGGAATAGTCATATGTGGCAGAGATTCCTTAAATTTTTATTCAAGAATCATTTCCAGAAGAAGTGTGTTTTCTATGATGCTCATAATTTTGTTGTAAATTTCAGACTGAAAAGATATAGGCAGGGATAGATATATCCATTAGAAAGAAATAATAAACAAAAGAAAAAGAAATAGATTCAGAAGCACATCTTCCTGAGAATACATTTTAAATTTTAAATGAAGTTACCACAAGTTGTCCTTTCCAGGAGGGAAATAATTACCATTATAAAGAAGAGACTGGAGCCACAACTAACTCTACTCCATGTTCCTGTCATGGGTTTAATGGCCTCTAGGGACTAGAACTTCAGATCTTCCAATTTAAAATCAAAATTTTCCAGTTCAAGGAAGGTTTTAGGAAGTAGAAGGAATATGTAATCATTTCTGGGACGTATTTAAAAAAACAATTTAAAGGCAAATAGAAACTGTTTCATTTATTCCAACCCAAAGTAATTAATGTTTAAATTATTAATTCATTCAAATTTTATTTTTCCAGTACTGTGTTTGATAAGAAAAGAAAGTCTAGTATTTAGCAAAAGATATTCCTTTCTTCATGGAAGTTTTAAATGATTTGGGGGGTAAACATACTAAAACAAAAGTTATGAATTATGTTATGTGTTTTTTTAAAGTGCAATATAGTATAAAATCCATATTTGCCTAAAGGAATACAATGTCAAGTGGAAAATATGGGGAAATTCCTATTAAGAAAGAGACAATTAGGTTGATCATTAAGAGCAAATAGGTCTTTCTTTCAGGGAAAGAGTATGGGTGTGAGGAAAAGTTATAAGGAAAGAAAGAATTGATAGGACTTTTGATTTTTTGGCTTTTACTTTTCTCTCATTTCCTGTATTTGTGGCTAATTTAATCATGAGCTTCCAGTTCACAGCATAATGTCATTACTGATCCTCATAAAATTGTTCTATTTATTTATTTGTTTAGATTTCTGACTACAGAATTCTTCCTTATATGCAGTCTGATGAGTTAATGCTCTCTTTTTAGATTACATTTTGACTGCAAAGAGTGCATCGATGATAGGTTTATACATATTTTCACAGTTTACATAAATAAAATATTTGATTTTATATTACATAAAATAATTTAGAATTCTATTTTACTTTTTTTCAACTTGGTATTGTGTCATATGTTCCATGTTTCTTTGTGAAAGGATAGTTGGATAATCTTAAACACTACATAAGACTGAGTATCTTTTCTATATTTTTTCCCAATAATATCTATACTTAATTTTTTTAGCACTTTGACCGCTCATTTCTTTCATTGTCTCAGCTACATAAAGGATAATAAATAGCATTAGAGCAACACAAATTAATGAATTTTCTTTGTTTCTGTAAGTCAGAAATCTAAGCATTTCGTCAGTCTGGATTTACAGGATTTTTTGTGTGTGGCTAATATAAAGGCATTGAGTAGAGCTACATTTCTCATCTGAGGCTCTTGTTCTTCTCTCAGTCTCAATGGT
Source organism: Heterocephalus glaber (assembly GCF_053883595.1). Taxonomy (NCBI): domain Eukaryota; kingdom Metazoa; phylum Chordata; class Mammalia; order Rodentia; family Bathyergidae; genus Heterocephalus; species Heterocephalus glaber. The sequence continues at coordinate 44,409,911 of NW_028258138.1, forward strand.
TTTTGTTGAATTCATTTATAGTATTTGGGATTTTAGGGCCAAAGTCTCCACTCTCATTCTGGCTCTCAGGAACCACTTGCTACTTTTAGTTCCTAACTAATTGATTTAGTTCTCTAACTGGAGAAAGCTCTGCTTTTGAAGTGCTCATGTGTTTAAATTAAGACCACATGGACTCACTGTATTTTAGGGACAATTGTACCATACAACATAATGTAATCAGGGTAGTTACTTCATCTTGTTAACAGTTCTGTGGATTACACAGGCAGATATACGAGTGGAGAGAAATCTTTTGAATAAATTAAAATGCTCTCTAATAAGTATCCCCTGTAAGAACTGATTTATATATATGACTAAGAAAAAAATTGCAGGATCAAATGGTATGTGAAGACTAGATTTGCTTAAGTGTTCACCAGCAGGTTTGAGGCTTGCCATTATGGCTAAAGAATAGGGAACAAGTTGAACATAATAAAAGACAAAGCTGGAGATGGAGGCAGAAAGCAAAATTACCTATGGTAGTTTATTACCGTATTAGACTTCAGAAATCAGTTACTTGAAATTACTTAAATTGGATTAATATTAATCATTTATAACACATTAATACTGATAACAAAATTTTAATGAACATTAGAGAATTAAAACAAATAATATTGTCTTTTCTCCCTATCAACTAGCAAAATTCTTTAAAATTTAATATTAGATTCAGTGAATGCTATATTTAATCAGCTTTCCCTTCCCTTTCTTACTTTCCTTTTCTCTGAAAACTCTTGAAAAAGGAGTCAGAATATATTTTTCACTGTATTAGCATTCATTAATGCCTTTCTTTTCTTTCACTACTTAGCAATCTATGTCCTTTTGCATTTTCTTATTATATAGCTAAAAGAGATTGAAAAAGTTGCTCAAAATATCCAGAGTTTACATTGAACTTCTGCACAAATTAATCACAATATAAGGAACAATAAGCAAGAGAAACCATTTAAATGCTTATGAATAACTTGTTTAGTAGCTCATGATTTTTTAATATTTGGTAACATATATGTTGTTTTACAGTCTTAGAATATGGAAAATGAGACAGATGAGTTTAATTTGTAAACACATAACAACAGCACAACACAATTTAGGTAATAAATTTCTTGTGAAGAAACAAAGGAATGTTTGTTTATAAATGTGTGTTTCATTATAGAATGTTGCCAAGAGAAATACATTTTCAAACAGCTAAAAGTTATATTAATAATTTTTAGTATTTACAAAAGCATGTCTATTCTTAAATTTATTTTTACTCCCAAATGAATTTGTTTTCTGTTTTACATGGTCTTACAAAATAAAGAACATTCCAAAAAACACCTCCTCATTTTCATCTTGACTCAAGGCTCCATATTAACTATTCTGGTCCTTATACACTGTGGCATCAGTCTTGTATTCTAATAACTGGCAAATTAATAGCATCTGCTTCATTGGCAAATTTTCTGCTGTTTTGGTATCGTCTTTTGATCCTTAAACACAATTAATTATGTTACAATTGGCAATGCACAATTTTATAATTATCAGAGATTTATATCTTCATTCTTCTCCACATCTTATATGAAAATTTGCAAACTCTGCTTCCTATATCTTTTGAGAACGTCTTCTTGGTTGGCTGTGTGTTAAAATGACCTGGAGAACTCTAAACCCCCAAATTCTGCAATAGGTGATTAAAACAACAAGTAAAATGAAAAATGATTTTTAAGCCTTTAAGTACTTACTGGGATAACAGGAAGCAAGAGGCAAAGGTGGAGAGAGTGCCCACTCCCTTCCTCTCTCATGGCACCCCCTTAGTCCAGAATCCCTCAGTCCAGAACCACACATCTTTCCTCATGGCACGATGCTAGCCGAGAAGTCAATGTTAGCATAGACAGAGACATGGGGAGTGCTTCACTACAGAAGGACCCCAGATAAAAGGCTCATGTGGTGTTATGGACCTGGAATTTAGGAGAAAGGAAAGAAAAGGACCACAGTGCAAAAATAGTAAATACTGCATCAGTGCCTGTTTGCCAAAACTGTCTGCCAAAGAACTTTTTCTTCTGGTAAAGAGAACTCCACATAAAAATTCTTGAGCTAAGGATGAACTTTTAGGTAAAAGAAGGGTCAGCCAGAGAAGCCATAGATCTTAATTAAACACATCTTCGGGATCATCAATGACTCACTGAGCACAAATTTAATATCGGGAAAGCAGCTTCTCCCTGTGAGGCCTGCCATTTAAGATCTTTGTAATGAATTATAACTGGGCCTGAAGAAATCGTATGTAAGTTTTTAAACAGGAGGCAGACACTTCAGTGTCTCTAAACTATATTGTTCAGGCTCCTTGAAGTCTTAATTCTTGAAAATTATTTGAATTTTTCCACCTGATACTCTTTTTATTTACTCATTTCCTATCTGTGGTATCTGATGTTGGTAAATTTCAGTATCTGATGCTTTTCTTTTGTTGAACTCCTCTTTCTGCCATCCTATCCATATGCAAGCAACTTTAACTGACTTATGTTAAATTTTTAAATCAATAAATTATTAAGTTAGTCTAATTTTGAGTCGTAGATATAGAAGAACTTTATATTTTACATGTAAATACAACTCTAAAACACCAAGGAAAACTTGATTTTACCAATTTGATACAAATAATTAGTTTAAATGTTAGAATCCATATTGCCCATTAAATTGGTAATAAATTATATATTAAAATGATTAATTTTTTACATGCTCTTTACATAATTCCCTGCAAATATGAAATATTTGTCTCAAAAATTTCCATTAACATATTTTAATCAGAAATGTTTTTCTTGATTAAGAATTTTTTTTAATGTTCTTATTTTAATGTACTATATATTATCCAATGAATAAACCACTGGTAAAATTCTTAAATATAACTTGAGTATAAAAATTATATTTGTACATAGTGAATATTTGATATCAAACCATATTTCCCAGGTTAGTAATTGGTTAGAATATTTTTTGAATGACAATTTCTTCTAATAGTCATTCATAATTTGCTATTTAGATTTATAAATATTTTATACGTGGCGGCACCAGTGAGTCTGATTGTAATGGGCCCAAAAGATGCAAGTCATATCCTCCTGAATAAAATATATCCCATTTTAATATCACAAATGACCATTTTAATCAAGAAAATTGTTATCATATTGAAATAGTACTCAGCATAGTCTAGACAAAAGACTAAAAACTTTGTAAAGTATTGAAAGTAAAATCATATCAAACTCTAGATAAATTTTTTGGAGTGCTTTGTTAAGTTTTAATTTTTTTGGAAAAGATTATTTTAAGATTACAATTTTATTATCATTGAAATGTCTATTTTTACAGATTGCAAAAAAAAATGTGCTAAAAGTAATTATTTCATGAAAATAAAGTCGTGTGTTAGGCTCTTTTCCAATGCTTATATTCAGCAAATATATACTATGAGAAGTTATTACTGATGTAGTATGCAGCTGTCATTTCTCCCTTCTTGAATTTCAAAATCTTAGTGTTTTTCTTGCACATATTTTATGTTTTCCCATTAGTTTTGATATTTCATTTATTTGATTAAAATTATCTGAAAATGTAATTATAATTTCAATATTTTGTGTCCTGTGCATACTATATTGTCCATAAAAGCTTAGAATATTGGACTTAAATATAAATTAGAGTAAGAAATAAGAGCAAGAATGGTGAAGATAGACTCCAATTAAACATTAGGTACTGTACTTATAATTTCTGGGCATGGCTACAGAAATGAAGAATCCTAGATTTTAATAATATTCATATGTAATAATTTATAATTCATAGTTAATATTAACAGAAATGTTATTATAGTAAAATGATACAACTAGATATTGCCAAACAAAATTGAAATATTTTCTGCAACAAGCTCCATTGTTTGCCTAAAATGTCAGTGAGCACTTCAGACATCTGTGTTCCATTGTTAGTTTTGCAGGAGTAACAGGTAGAAACATCCTTATGTGGTCACATCAATTATCTATTTAGGTACCAATGGAGACATCTAATCAGACTGCTTGAGGAAGCCCACTTACCTAGGTTCAGCTTTTGTCCAGGAGCTCATGAAAAATTACTTGACACTCCCATTTTCTTCATTAGAAAGCTACTCTTGAATTTTACTTAATTCACATTAATATCCTTGGGAATTCTGAGCTGAAAAGTTTCTTAAAGATCCTTTAGTCTGCCATCATCTTTTCATGGATGAAAAGTTAATGTTCAATGAGTTTCAGAACTTGTCAAAATGTATGCATGATGATTCATGAAGTAGGTGTGTGGGATTTGTGTAGTTAATGAAGCAACAAGGCACCCAAAGAACCTGGATTTCTCCATTTCAATAGGTATTTTACAATGACAAAATATTGCTGAAAATTTTAATATCACATGAATTTCACAACTTCTCCTGAGACTATGATTAATAAAGATGTGAATGGATACATTTTATTCTTTGTCATTATCTTTTTAACATTAGGAGATATTTGCAGTAAATCTGGGGAAATATTGACAGCAAGATAATATTCTTATCCTCTTCCAGCACTGAAAATCCTATTTGTGTGTTAATGAATGTTTTTTAGTGAATTATTTTGCTTTCGATTGTAAAGGGAAGCATATCCAAAGGATAAGGATTGTTAGTATTTATTTGTATGTTAATTTAGATTAGATGAAACATGAGCTTTTTCTCAAAACATAACTCCATAATTTCACCTCTACACTCACTTATATTGATTGGCAAAGAACTTTTAAAATATATTCTAATATAACAAATACTCTTGCAATTTTATTGCTTTATTACCACATAATTACTGTTATACTAGCTGTTCTTTACCTGAAATTGTTTTATTTTATTTTATTTTATTTTTTTTGGTACCAGGGATCCAACTCAGGTCCTTGCGCTTGCGTAGCAGGCAGTACCTGAAATTGTTTACAGAAGAGTCAATAGGCTTCCTTAATTTTCTTCTCAAATCTTTGTATTTTTATATTAATATATATTGAAATAAAATTATATGTAAAACCATATAACTAAGTACATATGTATTCAAAGATAAGAAAATTTGTGTATATTTATAACACGCACATAATATGTATTTGGTATTTGGGACCAAGATAGGTAATTTTCTGATTTAGGAAATATTCTACTCTGATATTTCTACTATTAACTGTCCCTATTAGGATGAATTTTATAGCTTTTACATAATAAACAAGACTTCCTTCAATCAAGTTTAAATCTACATAAAAATAAACTACTTATGTGTATAATATATATGTGTATATGTATAGATTTGTATATGTGTGCATAGGTAATATATAAATATATAATATATAGAGAGAGAGATAAATAGCAAGATAAATCAATAGATGATAGAAAAGCTCTGGGTGTGAGCCAACATTTCAGGTAATTATATATTGTCTATTGTCATTCTTTTAATTTAGAAACAGTGGCTTTCCAGAACCTCGAGATTCACAACTGGAAGTGGATGGATGTAAGTTCCAGTTTGCTACTTTAGCAAGTGGTCATTTCTACTCATATTCAATTCTATTGTCTTAGTTGATTTCACATTAATACCTAGGGGTGAGACCTTTATTACAATAATGATGTTTATTTAGTTCAGAGTATTGTAAGTACTGTTTGTAAGCCACAGATGTCTGCTAGGGTCTGATGAAAGTGTCCTGACACATGGCACTAGGAACACAAAAGTGTTGGGCTCCTTTCCAATGCTTGTATTCAGAAAATGTATACTATGAGAAGTTATTACTGATGTGGTATGCAGCTTTCAGGTATGCAGCTGTCATTTCTCCCCTCTCTTCTTGAATTTCAAGATCTTAGTGTTTTTCTTGCACATATTTTATGTTTTCCCATTAGTTTTGATATTTCATTTACTTGATTAAAATTACCTGAAAATATAATTATAATTTCAGTAGTATGTGTCCTGTGCATACTATATTGTCCATAAAAGCTTAGAAAATTGGACTTATATATAAATTAGAGTAAGAAATAAAAGAGCAAGAATGGTGAATATGGACTCCAATTAAACATTAGGTACTGTACTTATAATTTCTGGGCATGGCTACAGAAATGAAGAATCCTAGATTTTAATAATATTCATATGTAATAATTTATAATTCATAGTTAATATTAACAGAAATGTTATTATAGTAAAATGATACAACTAGATATTACCAAACAAAATTGTCAATTAGGTCTAGAAGACTTTTGACTGAGTTTTTTGGGTCTTCTATGTAAAGTATCATATCATCAGCAAATAATGACAGTTTAACTTCATCCTTTCCTATCTTTATTCCTTTTATTTCTTTCTCATTTCTAATTTCTGTGGCTAATGTTTCCAGAACTATATTAAATAAGAGTCATGATAGTGGGCATCCTTGTCTTGTTCCTGATTTTAGTGTGAAAGTTTTCAGTTTTTGACCATTTAGCATGATGTTGGCTCTTGGTTTTTCATAAATAGCCTTAATCAGGTTGAGATAAAGACCTTCTATTCCAATTTTCTGTAGGATTTTTATCATGAATGGGTGTTGGATTTTGTCAAATGCCTTTTCTGCATCTATTGATATGATCATATGGTTTTTGTCCTTGACTCTGTTAATACAGTGTATTACATTTCTTGATTTACAAATGTTGCAACATCCTTGCATCCCTGGGATAACTCTGACTTGTTCAGGGTGTATGATCTTCTTGATGACCCTCTGTATTCCGTTTGCCACTATCTTGTTGAGGATTTTTGCATCTATGTTCATTAGGGAGATTAGCCTGTAGTTCTCTTTTTGGGTTGGGTCTTTCTCTGGTTTTGGAATCAAAGTAACACTTGCTTCCAGGAATGAATTTGGAAGTCTTGCTTCCCTTTCAATTGCCTTGATGAGTTTAAAGAGTAATGGCAATAGTACTTGTTTAAATGTCTTGCAGAATTCAGCATTGAAGCCATCAGGACCTGGGCTTTTTTTGTTGCTAAATATTTTATTACATTTTCAATTTCACTCACTGTAATTGGGGTGTTTAGAATTTCTATATCTTCTTCATTTAACTTTGGCAATTCATGTGTATCTAGGAATCTGTCAATTTCTTCTGTGTTTTCCATTTTATTAGAGTACAGGTTCTTGAAGTAGGTACTGATGATCCTTTGAATTTCTTTTGGATTTTTTGTGACTTCACCTTTTTCATTCTTAATTGCATGGATTTGTGCCTTTTCTTTCCTTTTTTTATAAGGTTGGCTGAAGGTTTATTGATTTTATTTATTCTTTCAATAAACCAACTCTTTGATTCATTGATTTTTTTGTATCGTTCTTTTAGACTCATTGCATTGATTTCTGCTCTGATCTTTATAATTTCCTCTCTTGTGTGAGCTTTGGATTTGTTATGCTCTTCTTTTTCTAGGAACTTGAGATTCTGCATTAGGTTATTTATGAGTTCTCTCAAGTGTGTTTCTTGTATGCAGCATATTGTTGGATCTTGCTTTTTGATCTGTTCTGGAAGTCTGTTTCTTTTGATTAATGAACTGAAGCCATTAACATTGATAGTTATGACTGATATGTATTGACTTATCTTATTGTTGGATTTCCACCTTTGAATTTACTTCTTGTCTTGCCAATTGATTCATTCTTCTAGACTTCTTGGGGTTGTGATCCTCACTATCTTTTCCTAGGATATTGTTTAAAATTTTTTGGAGTGCTGGACTGGTATTCATGAAGTTCCTCAGTTGCTCTTTGTCATGAAAGTTTCTTATTTCTCCATTAATTTTGAAAGATAGTTTTTCAGGGTACATCAATCTGGGTTGGAGGCTGCTTTCTTTTAGGGCTTGGAATATTTCACTCCAGGCTCTTCTTACCATGAGGTTTTGTGTTGACAAGTCTCCTGTGATTCTGATGGGCTTTCCTTTATATGTGATTTGTTTCATTTCTCTAACTGCTTGTAGAGTTTTGTTCTTCTGTTGTGTTTCTGGAATCTTAACAATTATATGCCTATGTGTAGATTTTTTTGATCTCAGCTAGTTGGAGTCTTACATGCCTCACTTGCCTGTATGTCAAATTATTTTCCCCTGTTTAGGAAGTTTTCTGCCATTACTTCTGTAAACAATTTTTTATGTCAGTTGCACAATCTCCTGCTTTTTTTCATTGACTCTAATCAGTCATATGATATTCTTCTTTGCACCATCCAGCAGCTGCTGGATTGATTTCTCATGGTCCCTTACTATTTTTAATAAATTTTAAGAAAAAAATGTTACTTTTGTTAGCTAAGACTCTTCCCTGATAAGTGGTACTGTACTCCGCCATGGTGACACAAAAGATGAGAGATTATTTGGAGTCTATGAGCAGTTTTAACTCCAAAGTGGAAGTGTCTTAACAGAGATCCCTCAGTGTGAAAGTCTCAGGAAGAAACAGTACCAATATGAACCTTCTGTAGCTTTTTATTGATATAATCAGAAAGCAAGAATAACAGGGAAAGAATGATGTCTATGTAGGAATTCATGTAGGGCAAGGAAAGACTGGGAAAAAACAGGGTAGTCTGCTACATGACTGAATTTAGGACTAATTTGAGTATTTAATCAGAGTATGCAGAGTACAGGGTCCAGAACATACATTCCTTGAGGTGATTTATTTTTATCCTACCTGGACTTTTGCTTTGTAGGTTATACTCTAACCTTTAACCATGCATTTTAAGAGATTTGGGCTTGTGTCTCCAAAGTTTCCTTTATCTCTTCATATCCATCTCACACAAAACCCTGGCCAGAGTCAATACAATTAAGGCATTTTGTAACAGTTTTGTAATCCATGGTGAGTGCACAACATATATGTGTGGATAAAGAATAGATCAGCAATTTTACATGGTAAATATAAAAACATTTTAGGTATCCAAATTTTGTTGATTTTGGAAAGCAATTCTTCAAATCTTTAATGAGGATAGAAATAAAATAACGTGAGTCCTTTCTATATACTTTCTGATACTTTAAGCTGAATAATTATTTAGTGCTGAATTTCATCAGTTGTATACTATTGAACAAAATTTACCTGTGAATTTTTTTTCTTTAGACACTTATTCATTGGTTATTACTTATTATGATCCTATTAGTTGCCTAGATGATTCTTCTGAGAGATTTTGTATAATTTCACTTTTGCCACTGCACTCACCAGAGGGGTCAGATGGGGTGGAAAGTCTTATATTAACCCACTCATATCTCACAGTTTGTACTGGCTGTTGATTATTGTTCTTTGGATCCCATGCGTGTGATATTTTAACCTTAATATTTTAGCAGTCAGCTTAAAATTATTTTGTTCAATTTATATAGAAATTACAAATAGGCAAAGTATAGCTCTTTTTAGCTTTAACAGCCTGAGCTTTAAATGCCAGCAGCTTTAAATGGTAATCCCCTTCCATCCTCTTGTCAGATGGACCCAGTAACTACTATTAGTCCTCAGGAACTCTTCCAGTGGCTGGAGATCAGCTTCCACTATTACTTTACATTGCTTACTGCCATTTGTCACTAGCTATTTTTATTGTGGCTAGCAGCCTTTTGGATTTACCAGTTCTTCAGGTAACAGCTCAACCTACTGTACTCAAGACAAATATCACATATACTCATAAACATCTCTTCAAAAAGATGCTTCATTCAAACTTACAAGGCAGCATAAAAGAGAAAGAGTATTTGGACTGATCTGGTATGGGAAAGGTTGCTTATATAGGACAATAAACAAACACAGTCATGCTATCCAAATTCTGTTGCATCATGGGTAGGAGGGGGGCTCATTGCATATCTGATTAAAGTGACTGAAGATAGGTGGAGTCATCCAAAAGGATCATCTGGCTGCATCCAAAGCAAATGTTTCCAAGAGTGGTCATAAGATATATGATGTAGACATGGCCAGCTGCAAAGTGTTTTACACAGAAGTGTGAGTAAAAAAAATTTTAAAAGTAAGTGTTAGGAGGCATCAGGACCATCTCAGCTGTCTTAAGATGATCTAGACCAACATCTTTCCATGACTGTGTCAGGTTGATATTCTAAGTCAAAGTAGGTAGAATCAGCAAGGGTTCTGCAAGACCCACAAGGTTGTGAGACTTATGATGACATTTGTATTCTATGTGTTGATCAATCAATTAGCAAGTTTAGCTCAAATTCAAAGAATAGATAAGTAAACCCCTACCTTAATGCTGTGACAAAACACCAAAACCCAACAAGTTAGAGGAAAGATTTATTTTAGCTCACAGTTTGTAAAGGTTTCAGTCCATAGTTGGGTAGCTCCAAAGCAGGACAGCATGGTAGAGGGGGATGGCAGGTGAGAAATAAATCATTACATGTACTTCTTATTCCACTTAGACTATAAGACAATTGGTTGGTGCCACTCTTCAGTAAATTCATCATCCACATCTAGAACTATGCTAAACAGAACAGTATCACACACTCACGAGCCAGTCATTCCCCAAAGCCCCACCTATGAGCACATGGAATTTTGAGGGAAAATCTAGATATAAATCATAACAGACTCCCATCTCTTCAAGAGAAAAGCTTCAAAAACTTAGTGGTCATGTTTAATATTCAGTGATGTGCTGTTACCCAACACATATGAAATGCACTTGGAGTCATTGAAGATTCATTCAAAATGGCAGCAAGCTTCGTGTTGAATGTATCATACATAGTCTTTCTTTTTTCTTCTCTACAAGACAAAGGAAAAACAGTTTTAAATTACATTCTTCCAGTTTGACGTTTTTATAGACAAACTACATTTATTCATAAATATAAAGATACATCTCAAAGATAAAAAGTGAAGCTAACATTTGACTATAAGGTGAGTTTCATGTTACAGGAAAAAAAAGCTGATAAACAATGGATGGAAAGTGGTTGTGACAGATACACATGAAAATTTGTGACTTGTTCAGTTGCCCCTTGATCATGGCACTGCCCTTATCAACAATAGTTTAGGAAGAATTTTTAAATAATTCAGTTGGCATATGGAATGGATAACTGTCAATAGGTGAGGTGTGAGAATTGTTATTTATGGACTTTTTTGATTTCAGAATAAAATTTGCATTGCTTATTTTTTGGCAGCATAGTTTTATTGAAGCTAGTAAAATAGCCAATATTATTTTTTATTAATTAATTTTATTGGGACAATTTAAATATACATAAGCATCACATTCATCAAAGGGGGTTTATACATGAACATGATATAGCTTGATTCCTTTTTCGCTCCCATTCCCCTTCTCTCCCACTCAACCTCCCCTCCCTCTTATTTACAAAAGCTTAGTTTCCAGGTTTTTCCTTCTTTTATGGATTTTTCCCTTTTTCTCCCTCCCCCTTTCACAGTTTCCCTTTCCTTTTGAACTATTACTTCCTACTTCATATTATCTATTATACATTTTGGTTCTTATTTACCCTTTCAGTTTCTCACACTAGAGAGACTATGCAATATTTACACATGTGTCCAATTTATTTAACTTAATAGTCTCAAGATGCATTCATTTAACCATAAATTTCTCAAGTTTATCTTTCTTTATGTACAAGTAGTACTCCACTGTATTGAAAAAAACACAGATTTTTTAATAGGCATTTTTTTGTTTCCAAACTTTAGCTATTACAAACTGTGCCACTATACACATAGGTGCACATATATCACTGTGGTATGATGCTTTAAAGTTAGTAAGTGAATATCATTCAGCAAGAAGTTCTTTAAACAATGAAAAACTTAATCCCTCCATGAGGCCAAAAGCCCCTCCACAAAGGAGCAGTCTCAAGTGACATTGTCCTTGGTGAACCATAAATAAGAGTATTTTTCCACTACATACAAAACATATTTGGAGGAGACAGAAATAAAAAATAACATTTGCTTTGATAAGCATTTGCTTTGGATACAGCAAGATTTGGTGAAATTTTCATCCCAGATGACTCTGAGCCACAGGCTCTTTGGATGACTCCACAATAAACACAGCCACTCAAAAGGAGAAGGAATGAAAAATCATGTGGCAGTCAAGGGCTAATAAAGTCCTAATATCCAACTGAAGCTTTCAACTCTGGTTGCATTTCCCAAGTACATAGTTGTCCTCAGTTCTTGGCTCTTCCATTAGTGTTCTTAATATTATTATTATTATTATTATTATTATTTTATATATATATTTTTCTTTATTAAATTCTTTTATTGGTGCATTTTAGGTATATAACACAATTACATTTTTCATTGGGAATTGTACCTTTACATAATGCATCTTGGTTTTTATTTTTTCCCCATTCCTAGCCCTCCCTTCCCCTCCACTCTTCTCTATTTACAGAGACTTTATTTCCATTTTTTCAATTTCTCATAATTTTTCCTTTCCCTTTTTCCCTTTCCCCTGCCCCTCTCACTACCCCTACCGCTTTGGAACTTTTCTTCCTAGTTTGCAATATCAATTAAAGGGGCAAAGGGGAAGGAAATGGGAGGGGTAGGGGAAAGGATAGAAGGGAGTGGGATTAATATGAGAAAGTGGAAAAATAGGAACAAAATCTTTGCAAATAGGGAGGAATGGAGTGGTTGAAGGGAGGGCTGGCCAAGGGTGAAAAATAAGAACCAAGAGATTCACGAAGTTCCTAAGGTGCTCTTTGTCATGAAAGTATCTTATTTCTCCATCAATTTTGAAAGATAGTTTTGCAGGGTACATCAATCTGGGTTGGAGGCTGTTTTCTTTTAGGGCTTGGAATATGTCACTCCAAGCTCTTCTTGCCTTGATGGTTTGTGTTGAGAAGTCTGCTGTGATTCTGATGGGCTTTTCTTTGTATGTGATTTTTTTCTTTTCTCTCACTGCTTGGAGACATTGTTCTTCTGTTGTGTTTCTGGAATCTTAACAATTATATGCCTATGTGTAGATTTTTTTTTGATCAAGGCTATTTGGAGTCCTATTTGCCTCACTTATCTGTATGTCAAGCTCTTTTCCCCTGCTTAGGAAGTTTTCTGTCATTATTTCTGTGAAGAGACTTTTTATGTCATCTGCACTCTCTTCTGTTCTTCATTGAACCCAATCAGTCTTATGTTATTCTGTTTTGCATCATCTAGCAGCTGCTTGATTGATTTCTCATGTTCCCTTATAATTTTGAAGCAATTTTTCTTTTCCTGGTCACTAATTGCAATCTTATCTTCTATATCTGAAATTCTGTCCTCACATTGGCTCATTCTGCTGTGTAGACTTTCAATGGAGTTTTTCATGTCCTGGAAATCTAGTTGCATCTATTTTATGGATTCCATTTGTTTCTTATGTTGGGATTTCATATGATTATCACCATAGATGCAGAAAAAGCATTTGAAAAAATCCAACATGGATTTATGATAAAAACCCTACAAAAAATTGGAATAGATGGTCTCTACCTCAAACTGATAGAAGCCATCTATGAAAAACCAACAGCCAATATCATACTAAATGGTCAAAAACTGAAATCCTTCACACTCAAATCAGGAACAAGACAAGAAAGTCCACTATCACCACTCTTGTTCAATATAGTTCTGGAAACATTAGCCATGGCAATTAGACAAGAGAAAGAAATAAAAGGAATAAAGATAGGTAAGAAAGAAGTCAAATTGTCATTATTTGCAGATGACATGATACTCTATATAGAAGACCCCAAGAACTCTACCAAAAGTCTTCTAGACTTAATAATCAAATTCAGTCAAGTAGCTGGTTACAAGGTCAACACACAAAAATCAATAGTTTCCTCTACACGACTCACAGACTGACTGAGAGAGAAATAGAGCAAGTAATTCTTTTCACAATAGCATCCAAAAAACTGAAATACTTAGGAATCAACCTAACGAAAGAAATCAAAGACCTCTTTTCTGAAAACTATGGCACTCTGAAAAGTAAAATAAAGTAAAATAGGAAGAAAAGGTCCAATGGGGTAGAGGTAGTGGCAGGGGTAGGGGAAAGGAAAGAAGGGAAAGGAAAAATGATGAGAAATGGAAAAAATGGAAATAAAGTCTTTGTAAATAGGGAAGGGTGGAGGGCATGAAGGGAATGCTAGGAATGGGGAAAAATATGAATCAAGATGCATTATATAAAGGTACAATTCCCAATGGGGGGGAAAAAAAAAAGAACCAAGAGAGACTATGTAAAGGTGCAAATTTCCAATGATGAATGTCATTATATTGTATACCTAAAATGTATCAATGATTATAATGAATAATTGATAGTGTTCTTAATATTATTTTTGAGAGACATTTTCTAGAAAAGAAATATGCTAAGCTTACAGTAAGCAAGTCTTTCAGTCTCTTTCCTAAATAGAGAAATTCGAGGAGCAGAACCTTCTTCTCATTTAATTATTTTTTTAACTGTTATTCCATCATAGCAGTGTTTTCACCAGAGTAGATCATAAAACACTTACTGGTTTCCTAAAACAGAATTTATTTTATACTAAAAGAGTCATATCATTAGATATTTTCAAGATAGCATTCTGGGCCAGTGATTTAGCTCAGTGGTGCCGCCATCTGCCTGGAAAGCCCAAGGTCTTGAATTTGATCCCCAGTACCCCCACCCCCAAAAAAGGTAACATTCTGATTTCTTTGGGTTTGCTTGAGAATGCTGTGATATTTAAACCATTAATATTCTAAGAAGCCCTTCTTTTAGATATCACCCTGCCTTTCTGTGAAGTTTTAACAAAGATCCAGATAGCCATATTACATTTTTTTCTTGCTGAATCTATTTTTGTTAAAATCTGCTGTGTGAAGAAGCAGAAAATATGAAATAGTTTAATTATCTAACTTGGTATATCTTTGGATTTTCATAAAACTCCATACTTTTGCTAACCAACTAAGTTTTTCCTTTAAGCCATATCTCCAGAAAACTCTTGAACCAGATCCATAAGTTGATTGAATACTTATTTCCATCTGCCATATTATCACAGATATCATATTTTCCAATTGTTCTGCAATTGTATAAACCTGGTTCCTCTTTCCAAGGTTATATCCCTGCCTGTGCTGTTTTTCTTCGCCTCACTAAGAGTTTTTCTATTATCTTTCTAGCTACAACCACCTATCTGGTATTAAAGCCAATATCACACAGTTTTAGGGCTTCTAACATAGCAAAATTTTACTTGTGAGTAACAATTTGTATATAACATATTTACTGTAATATAACAAATTAATACCAAATGAGAGTGTTTAATATTGCATTGATTTATAAATTCCTATAGATATGTGGGTTAGTAGGTCAGTTTTTTTATTACTTTTGGGGCGTTTATCTGGGAGTCAACTGGGCTGAAAGCTTGGCTAAGATGAAAGGTTTTCGATGGACTCACTCATCAATGGCAATTAAGACTGCTTTCAAATTAAACTTTATCCTCCATGGTGATGATTCACCTTCCATGATGATCTTAAGATTGTATTTCAAAAGAGTAGCAGTTAAAAAGCCTCTTGACTCTGCAACTAATAAAAAATTTATTCTACAAATGCAGAGTCATGAAAAGTCAGAAGACTAGGTCAGTTTTAAGGGATGGTAACATCACCTCTACAATTGCATATAGGAGTTGCAATCAATATGTGAACATATTCAATCTAGACACTATTCTTGTGTCATTAAAAGAAAATTCTTTATTAAAAAATTAAACAAATAATTTATATATTGATTAATTTTGTCAAAAAATGCTAATTGAATTTCTTTTATATTTAATGAGCTAACAGGCTCAAAATTAGAAAAAGACAACTTTCCTTTTTTAAATTTTTAAAAAAATTCTTTTATTGGTACATTTTAGGTATATAATACATTTACATTTATCATTGGGTGCTTGTACCTGTACATGATGCATCTTGGTTCTTATTTTTTT
The DNA here is from genome assembly GCF_053883595.1 of Heterocephalus glaber. Taxonomy (NCBI): domain Eukaryota; kingdom Metazoa; phylum Chordata; class Mammalia; order Rodentia; family Bathyergidae; genus Heterocephalus; species Heterocephalus glaber. The sequence goes on from NW_028258138.1 coordinate 44,425,708, forward strand.
CCCCCATTACCTATGCACCCTTCACCCCCTCCACTCTTCCCCCTATTTACATAGATTTAGTTTCCATTTTTCTCTTTTCTCATAATTTTTCCTTTCCCTTCTTTCCTTTCCCCTTCCCCTCCCACCACCTCTACACCTTTGGATCTTTTCCTATTTCAAATTATCCATTATTCATTTTAATCATTTTAATCCTTATTTACACTTTCAGCTTCTCACACTAGAGAAAGTATTCAGTATTTACACGTGTGTCCTATTTATTTCACTTAAGAGTATGGCCTCAATATGCAAAGAACTTACTTTCAAGAAACATATTAATTACAGAGAGAATTGGCCAAATAAATATGCAAAATAAAGCTGAATAAAATAATTTGAAAAGTATTGGGAAGAATATCCTCTTCTAGGATCTACCGTGGATAATCAGTAGCATGGAAAATAATCTCTTTCAGTCTAGTGCAGGGTTTATGAGACATGGCTTACAGGACAAGTTCATCTTGTTACCAAGTTTTTGCATGTGGGCTGAGAGTTTAGAATAATATTTACATTTTTTAAAGAATGTATGCTGGAGACCACTGTAGTTAGTTTCTAGTTTTCTGCCCATTATATGAGGCAGGCCTGAGGAAAAACACTAATAGAACTAAAAGAGAAAACAGGAAGCCAGGACAATCAATGTTGGTGCAACCGTCAAAGGTGCTGACCAGTTCAAGCCACTAATTTTTATTGGTAATCAATTGGGGTAAAAGCGAGCTACATGCAAGGGCAGAACTAAGTGCAGTTTGAATGGAAATTTTATAAGGCTCATAAAGGACAAGACAAAGCATTCTCAAATTAGGAACAGAATAGTCAAAATATATTGGTGTAATTAGAACATTATCCTTTAATAGGAAGGTTTTAATTTGGGGAATGGAATTTAGGTTCAAGTTACTCTGATCTAGCCATGTAGGCTTTGGCTGGACTCACTTCTATAAACAAGCTAATTGTGGGGTTAACTCTTTACAGCCTTCTTGGGCATAATCAATATTACAGTATCCCATGGATGTATTTTTTAAAAGATGCTGGCAGAGACTGATGCACAAGGATTCATCCAATTTTATACGGATTTTTATAGGAAAGATGCCTGAATTCTGATTCAGAGTATTAGTCTAAGGCCAAAATCTGTACAAGCTTGCATGAGGAAGTAAAAATTCTGAGTCCAAGTTTCATCATCTGCAAAAATAGGAGTAGTAACATATTAGTAATAGATTCTATTTTATAGAGTCACTACAGAAATATTTGAATTTATATTTGTAAATTTCTTTCAAATGCAGGAGATATTGATAAATATTTGCTCATGATGAATATTTGGTGATGATAAAAAGTTATTAAATAGAACATTTGAGCATCAATGAAGCAATCAATAATAAAATAATCTTGTAGAAATAATGACTTCTCAGATATCAATATAAATTCTTAAACATGGTTAGTAAAAGCATAAAGAGGTTTAACAAAAATAAAATAAGTTTGCATACATATGAATGTTTGTGTATATGTATATATATGTATAAACATAATTCTTCCCCCCCATTAAGTTTATTGGTACATTTTTGGTATAAAATACAGTTACATTCATCATTGGGATCTTGTACCTTTACATGAGTATCTTGGTTCTTATTTTTTTCCCCTTCACTTGCCCTCTCTTCACCCCCTCCACCCTTTCCAATTTGCAAAGACCTTGTTTCCATTTTTTTTCCTCTTCTCATACTTTTTCCTTTCCCTTTTTTCCCTTCCTCTACACCTCACAATTCCCCTGCTCTTTTAGACCTTTTCTTCCTGTTACACAATATAACTTATACATTTTTAAAATTACAATATTAAGATCTAGGAGACATTACCACAGGTTTTACAGAATTTAAGAGGATATAGAAAGCATATTACAAAAACCTTTTTTGAAATAAATTTGACAACTTCTAAGAAGTATTTTGGAAGACTAATTAATGAAACTAACTCTGGAGGAAATATAAAATTTGAATAGCACCTCCTATTAAAGAAAGTATATTCCCAGCTTGAAAACCTACCTATATGACAACAGCAGGCTCATAAACAATTTAACTAATAATTTATATCAAACAATTAAAGCAGAAAAAAGAAGGAACTCTTCTCCCCTCATTTTGGGAACTCAACACTGTGCTAATCCTAAAACTGGATAAAGATAATAAAAGAAAACAGTATGAACAAAGATAGAAATTGGTTTAACAAAAAAAACTATTGAAAGTCAGATCTGGCAGGATGTAGAAAGTGGTTTTGTTATCGGGATGGCAGTGTTGGTTCAGCATTGGAAGATCCACCCCCAAAAGTCATCATTTTAACAGAGGAAAGGAAAAAGCCATATAATCCTGTCACTAGTTGGAGAAAATGTACTGGATTAAATTCTACAGCTGTTCATGGTAAAAGCTATCAGGAGCCTAGGAGGAGAATAGAAACTTTTCAACAGATTAAAGACATGTACCCCATACTTCCAGCGAGAATGCCTTATATAAATGGAGAAGATACAATGTTTTCTACTCAAGGTGGGGAACAACGGCAAATATGCTTACTCTTCATCTGTCCATTAAACTTTGAAACCTAGTCCCCACCAAAATAGTCTGGCAATAAAATGACACAACTAGGATAGGATTGGCATGGCAGAAGCAAAATCTTTATATGTAGATGAAATGATCATCTACAGAGAAAATACTAAAAAATCTCTAGGAGCCCCTAGAACTTGTACTTGAATTTAGCAGGATTAGAAAACACAAGGTATATATAAAAATTCAGGTCTGTGTATACTTGGTATAAATGAAGAATTGGATATTGAAATTCAAAAGTTATGTAGGAGTACAAAGGACCTAGAAAAGTTTAAAAACAAAAACAAAAACAAAAACAGTGTTGGAAGACATTTAGTACCTAATTTTAAGACTTGTTCTAAAGCTACAGTAATCAAGGCAGTGTTGGTGTAAGGAAAGACATATAGATCATTTGAATAAAACAGAGAATCTAGAAATAGAACCACACATACATGGTCGACTGAGTTTTGAAAGATTATTTAAGATTAACATTTTATAGAATATAAACTCAATTCAAGAACCGAGGAAGAGATGGTGTTTTCAGCAAATGGCTAGAACACCTGGTATCCGTATATAAAAAATTAACCTCAACCCTTTTTTTCTATACATGAAAATAACTTGAAGGGATCTATGAACCTAAATAAGAAAGCCTAAAAGTATAAAACTTTAAGAAGAAATTATAAGGGAAAATATTTATGAATTCAGGGTAGTCAAGAACTACATAGGATACAAAAAACATAATGTATAAAAGAAAAAAATTGATAAATGAGATTCCACCAAAATTTAGAACTTTAAATGACATCATTAAAATGAAAAGTAGTCTTTAAACAGACCATATTTACAATAAATATAACCTATGACTAGAATATATAAAGAATTCTTACAGCTCATTAATAAATGACCCAATTAAAAAGTAGACAAAATAAGATGATAAATAGCCAGTATAGCACAAGGAAATGTGTGCAACTCTAGAATCAGAAAAATACTAATCAGTACAATAATAAGATTGAATTATATACTCATTAGGAAGATGAAGTTAAAAGTTTTAAAAGCCTTGTCATGACTTTTTCGTTTTGTTGGATTCTCCCCCTTTGCTTTTAATTTGTCACACCCAATGGATTCATTTTGCTAGGTTTCCTGGGGTTGTGATCCTCATTGCCTTTTCCTAGTGTATTGTCTAAAATTTTTTGGAGTGCCAGTTTGGTATTCATGAAGTTCCTGAGGTGCTCTTTGTCATGAAAGCATCTTATTTCTCCATCAATTTTGAAAGATAATTTTGCAGAGTATATCAGTCTGGGTTGGAGGCTGTTTTCCATTAGGTCTTGAAATACATCACTCCAAGCTCTTCTTGCCTTGAGGGTTTGCATTGAGAAGTCTGCTGTGATTCTGATGGGCTTTCCTTTGTATGTGATTTGTTTCTTTTGTCTCACTGCTTGTAGAATTTTGCTCTTCTGTTGGATTTCTGGAATCCTAACTATGATATGCCTATGTGTAGATTTATTTTGATCAAGGCTAGCTGGAGTCCTATATGCCTCACTTATCTGTATGTCAAGTTCTTTTCCCCTCCTTGGGAAGTTTCCTGCCATCACTTCTATGAACAGTTTTTTAATGTCATCTGCACTCTCTCCTCTTTCTTCATTGACTCCCATCAGTCTTATGTTATTCATCTTTGCATCATCTAGCAGCTGCTGCATTGATTTCTCATGTTCCCTTACAATTTTAAAGCAATTTTTCTTTTCTTGGTCACTAATTGCAATCTTATCTTCTATATCTGAAATTCTAGCCTCACATTGGTTGACTCTGATGTTCAGACTTTCGATGCAGTTTTTACTCTCTTGGAAATCTGTTTGCATCTGTTTTATGGATTCCATTTGTTTCCTATGTTGGGATTCCATCATGTTCCTCAGATCCTCTATTTTTTTATCTCTGTCCTCTCTAGATTTATTAATCATGTCTTGGACCATGAGCAAAATCTTTACTGTTAAATGAGTAATTATTTTTGATTTCATTTTTCCCAGATCCTCTTTTGTTCCCAGTTCAGAGAAGCCAGGTGGTTGAGTATCAGATTGTTCCATCTCATTTCCTTTGGAGTTGCTGGTAGGTGATCCAGAAGTCTGTTTTTGAGACTTGCTTATATGTCTTCTCACTTCCATGGGAGAGAGTGTTTTTGGCACCCACGCAGCTCACCTTCTCTGCCCTAGGAGCCTGGGATGGAGGCGGGAGCTTCCTTCTGGGTGCTGGGACCAGCTGAGCTTCTCTCTATAAACATAATTCTACAAAGCATTTTTTTATTAAATTCTTTTATTGGTACATTGAAGGTATATAACACAATTACAATTCTCATTAGGAATTGTACCTTTACATAATGCATCTTAGTTCTTATTTTGTCCTCATTCTTAACCCTCCATAACACCTAAACCCTTCCCTATTTACAAAGACTTTATTTTCATTTTTTCCATTTCTCATCATTTTTCCTTTCCCTTCTTTCCTTTCCCCTGACCCTCCCACTAGCCCTACCCTTTGGACTTTTAATTCCTATTTTAAATTATTGATTTTTCATTCTAATCATTGGTACATTTTAGGTATACAATATAATGACATTCATCATTGGAAATTTGCACCTTTACATAGTCTCTCTTGGTTCTTATTTTTCACCCTTGCCTAGCCCTCCCTTCAACTCCTCCAGTCCTCCCTATTTACAAAAATTTTGTTCTTATTTTTCCATTTTCTCATACTAATCCCATTCCCTTGTATCCTTTCCCCTAGCCCTCCCACTTCCTTCCCCTTTGCCCCTTTTCTTCCTATTTCACATTACCTATTATACATTTAGTCCTTATTTACACTTTCAGTTTCTCACACCAGAGAAACTATTCAGTATTTACACATGTGTGTCCTATTTATTTCACTTAAGAGTATTGCCTCAATGTGCATCCACTTAGCTATAAATGTCTCTAATTTTGCACATTTTATGGCTGAATAGCACTCCATTTTATTTAAAAAATCACATTTTCTTTATCTAGTCTCCAGTTGATGGGCATTTGGGCTGTTTCCAAGTTTTAGCTATTAACAAACTGTGCTGCTATGAACATGGGCACACATATATCACTGTGGTATGATTCTTTTAATGCTTTGGGGAAGATCACCAGCAGTGGAATAGTGGGGTCAAATGGGACTTCCAGTCCTAGTTCTTTGAGGTATTTCCATACTGATTTCCACAGTGGTTGCACCAGTCTAAACTCCCACCAACAGTGGAGCAGGGTTCCTCTTTCCCCACAGCCCCACCAGCATTTGTTATTGGTTGATTTCATGATAGCAGCCATTCTTTCTGGAGTAAAGTGGAATCTCAGTGTTGCTTTCATTTGCATCTTTCAAATGACCAGGGATGTTGAACATTTTTTCATGTATTTATTTGCTATTTCTACTTCTTTGTCTGAGAAATGTCTGTTCATTTCAGATGCCCATTTTTCACTTGGGTCTTTAAATTTTGGGGGTCTGATCTTTTTAAGTTCTTTATAGATTCAAGATACTAGACCTTTGTCTGAGAAAGAGCAGGTGAAGATTTTTTCCCACATTGTGGGTTGTCTCTTCACACTGCTGGTGGTTTCTCTTGCTGTGCAGAAGCCATTTAATAAGAAGAGACCCCACTTGTTGAATGTTTGTGGTACTTCATGAGCAACTGAGGGTTTGTTCATAAAATCTTTTCCTACACCGATGTCTTCAAGAGTTCTACCTAACCTCTGTTCCAACTGGTTCAGAGTTTCTATTTTAATATTTAGATCTTTAATCCATTTTGATTTTAGTTTAGTGCATGGTGAGAGATATAGGTCTAGTTTTAACCTTTGGCAAGTTGAAGCCCAACTTTTCCAGCACCATTTATTAAAGGGCTTTCTTTCCTCCAGTGAGGGTGTTTGGCTCCTTTATCAAAGATGTGATGGCTGAGTGTGTCTGGTGTTGTTTCTGCATCTTCTAATCTTTTCCACTGGTCCTCTTGTCTGTTTCTTTGCCAGTAAAATGCTGTTTTTATCACAATAGCTTTGTAGTAGAGTTGCAGGTAGGAGATTGTGATACCCCATGCCATGTCTCTGTTACCTAGAATTACTTTTGCTATTCTGGGTCTCTTCATGTTCCAAATGAATTTTTGGATTGTTTTCTCAAGGTCCATGAAGTATGCTCCTGGGATCTCAATTGGAATTGCATTAAATCTATATAGCACTTTTGGAAGTGTGGCCATTTTCACTATATTGATCCTTCCTACCCAAGTGCAAGGGATGTCTGTCCATTTTCTGATATCATTTTCAATCTCTCTTTTCAGAGTGCCATAATTTTCAGAGAAGAGGTCTTTTATTTCTTTCATTAGGTTGATTCCTAAGTATTTCAGTGCTTGTATTCTATTGTGAAAGGAATTATTTGTCCTATTTCTCTCTCAGTGAGTCTGTCATTGCTGTAGAGGAAAGCTATTGATTTTTGTCTGTTGACCTTGTAACCAGCTACTTGACTGAATTTGGTTACTAAGTCTAAAAGACTTTTGGTGGAGTTCTTGGGGTCTTCTATATAGAGTATCATGTCATCTGCAAATAATGACAATTTGACTTCTTCCTTACCTATCTTTATTCCTTTTATTTCTTTCTCTTCTCTAATTGCCACGGCTAATATTTCCAGAACTATATTGAACAAGAGTGGTGATAGTAGACATTCTTGTCTTGTTCATGATTTGAGTGTGAAGGATTTCAGTTTTGGATCATTTACTATGATACTGGCTGTCAGTTTTTCATAGATGGCTTCTATCAGTTTTGGGTAGAGACCATCTATTCCAATTTTTTGTAGGGTTGTTATCATAAATTCATGTTGGATTTTTTCAAATGCTTTTTCTGCATCTATGGAGATAATCATATGGTTTTTGTCCTTGACTCTATTGATGTAGTGTATGACATTGATTGATTTATGTATATTGAACCATCCTTGCATCCCTGAGATGAATCTCGCTTGATGAGGGTGTATGATCTTCTTGATGATCTTCTGCATTCTGTTTGCCATTATCTTATTAAGGATTTTTGCATCTATATTCATTAGTGAGATTGGCCTATAGTTCTCCTTTTCAGTTGGGTCTTTCTCTCCTTTGGGGATCAAAGTGATGCTTGCTTCCAAGAATGAATTCGGGAGCATTGCTTCCCTTTCAATTTCATTGAAGAGTTTAAACAATAGTGGCAGCAGTTTCTCTCTAAGTGTCTTGTAGAATTCAGCAGTGAAGCCATCAGGGCCTGGGCTTTTCTTAGTTGACAAATTTTTAATTATGTTTTCATTTTCATTGCTTGATATTGGGTTGTTCAGATTGTTTAGGTCTTCTTCGTTCAATGTTGGTAATTCATATGTATCTGGGAATCTGTCCATTTCTTCTGTGTTGTCCATCTTATCAGCATACAGGTTCTTGAAGTAGGTATTGATGATCCTCTGGATTTCTGCTGGGTCTGTTGTAATTTCACCATTTTCATTCCTAGTTGCATGAATTTGGGCCTTTTCTTTCCTTTTTCTGATAAGGTTGGCTAAGGGTTTGTCAATTTGTTGATTCTTTGGAAGAACCATCTCTTGGCTTCATTGAGTTTTTGTATCATTCTCTTAGTCTCCATTGCATTGATTTCTCCTCTTATCTTTACAATTTCCTGCCTTGTATGAGCTTTGGGGTTGTCCTGCTCTTCTTTTTCTAGAAGCTTGAGGTTCAGCATCAGGTTGTTTATTTGGGCTCATTCTGTTTTCTTAATATGCATATTCACTGCTATGAATTTCCCTCATAAGACTGCTTTAATTTTGTCCCATAGATTCCAATATATTGTATTGTCATTGTCATTTAATTGAAGGAACTGTCTGATTTCTTCTTTACTTTCCTCTGTGACCCATTGGTTATTCTGAAGTCTGTCATTCAATTTCCACATGTTTATGAAATTTTTTGCATTTCTTTTGCTATGGATCTCCAATTTCATCACACTATGGTCTGATAATATACAGAGGATAACTTCAATTCCTTTGTACTTACTTAAACATGTTCTATGTGTAAGTATGTGGTCTATTTTGGAGAATGACCCATGTGCAGCTGAGAAGAATGTTTATTCTGATTTTATGGGGTGGAAGACTCTGTAAATATCTGTTAAATTCTTTTGTTTAAGAGTTCGATTGAGTTCTAGCATTTCATTACTTATTTTTTGTCTAGTTGATCTATCTATTTGTGACAGTAGGGTGTTGAGGTCCCCCACTACAATTGTATTAGTACATATATGACTTTTCATGTCCATTAGTATTTGTTTTATATAGTTGGGTGCACTAATGTTTGGTGCATAGATATTTATGATTGTCATCTCTTCCTCTTGGATTCTTCCCTTTACAAGGATGTAGTGTCCTTCTTCATCTCTCTTCATCATCGTTGCTTTGAAATCTACTTGATCTGCAAAGAGGATAGCTACTCCTGCTTTTTTTCACGTTCCTGTCACATGGAGTATTACTTTTTACCCTTTAACTTTCAGTCTATGAGTTTCCTTTTGAATTAAGTGTGTTTCTTGTATGCAACATATTGTTGGATTTTGCTTCTTGACCCTTTCTGCCAGTCTATTTCTTTTGATTGGTGAATTGAGATGATTAGCATTGATGGTTATAACTGAAACATATTGACTTATCATTGTCATGACTTTTTCTTTTTGTTGGGTTCTCTCCCTTTAAATTTAATTTCTTGTCATGCTGGATAGGTTCATTCTGCTTTGCTTCCTGGGGTTGTGATCCTCAATGTCTGTTCCTAGGATATTGTCCAAAATTCTTTGGAGTGCTGGTTTGGTATTCACGAGGTCTCTAAGGTGCTCTTTGTCATGAAAGTATCTTATTTCCCCATCCATTTTGAAAGATAGTTTTGCAGGGTACATCAATCTGGGTTGGAGGCTGTTTTCTTTTAGGGCTTGAAATATGTCATACCAAGCTCCTCTTGCCTTGATGGTTTGTGTTTGAAAGTCTGCTGTGATTCTGTTGGGCTTTTCTTTGTATGTGATTTCTTTCTTTTCTCTAACTGCTTGTAGAACTTTGTTCTTCTGTTGTGTTTCTGGAATCTTAACCATTATATGTCTATGTGTAGATTTTTTTAATCAAGGCTATTTGGAGTTCTATTTGCCTCACTTATCTGTATGTCAAGCTCTTTTCCCCTTCTTGGGAGTTTTCTGCCATTATTTCTGTGAAGAGATTTTTTGTGCCATCTGCACTCTCTCCTGTTTCTTCATTGAGCCCAATCAGTCTTATGTTATTCATCTTTGCATCATCTAGCAGCTGCTGGATTGATTTCTCATGTTCTCTTATAATTTTGAAGCAATTTTTCTTTTCCTGGTCACTAATTGCAATCTTATCTTCTATATCTGAAATTCTGTCCTCACATTGGCTCATTCTGCTGTGTAGACTTTCAATGGAGTTTTTCATGTCCTGGAAATCTGTTTTCATCTGTTTTATGGATTCCATTTTTTTCCTATGTTGGAATTCCATCATGTTCTTCTCTATGTTTATTAATCATGACTTACACTAGGGACACAATTTCTCCTGTTATCTGAGAAATTATTTCTGTTTTCATTTTTTCCAGATCCCCTTTTGTTGCCAGTTCAGTGGGTACAGGTGGTTGAGTATCAGAGTGTTCTATCTCATTTCCCTTTGGGTTTGCTGTAGGTGATCTGGAAGTCTGGTTTTGAGACTTATTTATGTGTTTTCTCATTTCAACTGTGTCAGAGGGCTGTTAGCACCTGCACAGATTTCCTACTCTGAGCTGGGAGAGGTGAGACAGGGGCCGGGAGCAGTGGTAGAGATGGTGGCCCAAAAGACCTTTCCTGTGGGCTGGGAGCAGTGGGAGGGCTCATGGCGGAAGCCCCTTCCTCTGGACCAGAAGCAGTGGTATGGCAGCTCAGAAGCCCCTACCTCTGGGCCAGGAGTGGTGGGAGGGATGGAGGCCCAGAAGCCCCTTCCTCTGGGATGGCAGCAGTGGGACACAAGGTGGCCCAAAATCCCTTTCCTCTGGTCTGGGTGCAGTGGGAGGAATGGTGGCCTGGAAGCCCCTTCCTCTGGACCAGGACCAGTGGGAAGGCAGCTCAGAAGCCCCTACCTCTGGACCAGGAGCAGCAGGACTCAGTACCATGGTCTGGTTGTCTGGTGTCCTCTGGGTCTTTGTAGTGTGGAACCAGTTGACTGTACTGAGAAGCGGAGAGGGGTCCAGTGGATTATTGCAGGGGCGTGGTCTGATTCCGCATGTTATGCAGGACTTGGGACCTTGGAAGGGCATGGGCAGACCTGTCTGTCTGCAGCGGCCTGATTCGGTGTGTTCCACATGACTTGGGACCTTGGTAGGGCATGCATAGACCTCCTATAAAGCATTTTTATGTGTACTCATACTAGCAACCATCTCTTAAGTTGCCTGTATGTTAGAAAATGTGTTAGTTATGATACCTACACAAAACTCTTCAAAATAAATGTGAAAAGATTAAGTCAAGTCTCTTTTTTAAGTTCAAGATGTGAATGGAGAAAGACTGCCATAAAATGTTCCTAGGAATAACAACTGAGGGAATATAGGCAGCGGAATTGGGAAGGGAAAGTGGTCGAAACATCCAATGGTTGTAACAAAGTCCTCCTTCCATAAATGCTTGTAAGCAGGAACCAATATTTAGCTGTGCTCAAAAGCAATGGAAGATAGCCAGGCTTTTTGATCTCTGTATGAATCAGACATTGAATGGAGTTCATCTTTAAGGAGAGAGATTACTTTGAGCAGGCAACTCCTTTTGACTGGGACTAATTCCTGGGGGGAATCACAAATGGAAAATTTTAGCTGGAAAATTCTTATCATTTGGTTTTCTTCTTGATCATAAAAGTAGAAATATCCGGTATGCCATAACAGCTACTAAACATACCAAATATATAGCTCTATTTCAATAATTTCAACTTAAAAAGAGATTCCATAATGTTCTGGTTTGCCTTCCATCTTTCAATAAATGGTACTAAAATAATTGGATAGTTTTATTTAAAAAAACTCTAAGCAACCACATATGTATAAAAATTATCTCAGAATGGACTCTAAACTTGAACATGTACTCTAAAACAACAAAACTTTTATGAAAAAAATAGAAATTTTATTCTCCATAGTTAGACAAATATTTATTTTAGAAAACTCATCCTAATGTGGTTGTAATCCTGTATTCTCAGCACTCTAGAAGCTGAGACAGGGTGTGTTTCATGCCATCCTGGGCTATATAATGAGTACAAGGCCAGCCTGGGCTACAAAGTAGGATCCTATCTCAAAAAAAGCATAAATCAAGAAATCAACCAATAACAAATGCTGGCAGGGGTGTGGAGAGAAAGGAACTCTTCTCCATTGTTAGTGGGAGTACAGACTGGTGAAACCACTGTGGAAATCAATGTGGAGATACCTCAAAGAACTAGGGCTAGGGGTCTCATTTGATGCAGCTATTCCCCTGCTGGGTACCTTCCCAAAGAATTAAAAGAATCATACTATAGCAATATATGTGCACCCATGTTTATAGCAGCATAGTTTGTAGTAGCTAAAGCTTGGCAACAGCCCAAGTGCCCATCAACTGGAAACTGGATAAACTGGTTTTTTATATAAAAGGGAGTACTACTCAGCCATAAAGAACAAGAAACTAGAGACATTTATAGCTAAAAGGATGCATATTGAGGCCATACTCTTAAGTGAAATGAATAGGGCACATGTGTAAATAGTGAATAGTTTCTCTAGTGTGAGGAACTGAAAGTATATATGAGGATTAAAATGATTAAAATGAATAATTGATGATTTGAAATAGGGAAAGGTCAATAGTGTAAGGGTGGTGGGAGGGGAAGGGGCAAAGGAAGAAGGGAAAGGAAAAATTATAAGAAAAATATGGAAACAAAATCTATGTAAGTAGGGAAGGGTGGAGGAGGTGAAGGGCACATAGGTAATGGGGAAAAAATAAGAACCAAGATATATCATGTAGAGGTTCAAGCACCCAATGATAAATGTAAATGTACTGTATACCTAAAATGTACCAATAAAATAATTTTTTATAAAGCATAAATCAAACAAAAATATGACATAACAAAAATTATATATTCAATCTCATGCAAGTATTTTTTAAAATTTTTGTTCAATAGACACTGTTAAGAAAAAAAATGATAGAAAAGCAACAAAGCACAATTCATAATAGCTAAACCTTGTAAATGGCCTATATGTCCATTAACAGATGAATGAATAAAGAAAATGTGGCATTTACACACAATAGAGTACCATTCTGCCATAAAGAAAGATAAAATGAGTAATTTGTAGGAAAATGGATCCACCTTGAGACCATAATATTCAGTAACAAAAATTCAAATGCATAAGCTTAATTATTGCATGGTTTCAGTTATATTTAGTTATAGTTGGCTTCCCCCATCTTTGGGTTCCACATCCAAGCATTCAACCTACTGTAAATTGAAAATATTTTAAAAATTCTAGAAAATCTCAAAAAACAAAACTTGAATTCTATGTATGTTGAATACTACACTGAATCCACATACAAAACTTTTAGTACTCAACTATCCCCTAGATCCTTACTCTGAAAAATAAGACCCATTCTTGTCTCAGATCCACCATAATTCCAACTAGAATGAGATCACCAGAATTCTAGGGAGTCAAGGGCCTCCAAAGAGAAGAAAATAGCCTCCAGGTAGGAAACAATGCTACAAAATGATTTGGTATTTGGGGTTTTGGAGATAAAAGGACATGCCAAGGATTCAGTTATGAAAAGGTTGGTGGAGATTCTGCCTTGTTTGCTCAGTGAACTGCTCTATCTTGGCTGATTCTAAATCATGCTCAGCTGCACCAAAATGTCATTGTTCTACTGAGTCATCAAAGTTTGTAGAGGGGACAGCAGGAGTAAGAAGGTAGTGGCAAAGATGGAAAAGTGATGGTAGAAGCTATGTTATTTGGCACTGTGTTGAGAGGTCTGGCCCACCACTACTCATCCCAAAGCCAGGCTCTGGGGTGAAGCCATTAACTTAGAATGATATGGTGCAAGGAAGCTGGGGCTAAGTGGCAAATGCTCGGAAATAGTCTAGTGAAGCTTTCAAAGAGAAGCCCTGTTCTGTTGCTGCTGCTGCTGCCAGTTCTGAAAGAGTGGAACATGGGGACTATGGTAGCCACCTTGAAGACAATGCTACTGATACATCCAGTGGACATTCCAGGTCCCTCAATGATGTGCATATTTGTCAAATTGTTTCGCTGGTTGGCAGGTTGCAAGAGAAGCAGCACTGTAAAGCAGATATGCAGGACACTAGTTACCAACTTGTCTGAGTGTGATAAGACAAAACACACTATTATGCACCAAGTTGCATGAAGTATATTTATTACTTACAGTAGAAAACAGGGATAGAAGGAGACTAGGATTCACTTGGAGCCAGTTCCTCAATACTTGGAAATGTTTCCTAGGGCATATAAAGTGTCAGTTGTGAGGGTCTCACGTGCACCAGAGCTAAGGGATACCAGACACTTTCTAAGGATTTCTAGGGATCTTATGTCCTAGGGTCATGAGAATTGCTGGACTAAACCATTGAAGGACATTCTGTTTCTAGGGGAGACTGCCCATACTAGCTCTTCCTTCTCTGAGGAACCTGCATTCCTAGGATATTCAGCTGTTAATCAGTTAATGTAGATAACTACAAATGGAAAGAAGGGAAAGCTGGTTCAAGACTACCTGGAACATTTTCCTACATACACCAAAAGAGTTATCTACCTACTCTCTGTGGGTATATTTTGGGTCTAGAATTGGACTTGCCAACTGGAAGAATGATTTCAAGTGCAAAAGAAATGTTGCTACTGCCAAACACTTCAAAGTTAAAACACTCATGAGATAGTATTTATCCTCACAGTCCAAGAACATAGCAACAGTCAGTGCCACATAGCAAGAAGCAAAGAACTCTATTAATATTGGTAATCAATTCAGCACTAGATTTCTTTTTCTTTTCTTTTCTCTTCTCTTTTTTTTTTTTCTTTTTTAAAGACAGGTCCTTGCTATGTAGTTTAGGTTGATTTTGAACTCAGTCCGTAGCCCATGCTGGTCTCAAACTTGCTGTGATCTTCCTGCCTCACCCTCCTCAGTGGTGGGAATTACACACATGAGCCACTACCCCAGCTTTGCATCCCTTTTGTTGTTGTTTATGAGATGAGGGTCTCACCGAATTTCTTAACAAAGGAGTGAAGAGGTGAGGAAATGCCAATCCTGGGAGTCTGAGTTTGAAACTGATCCACAGACTTGGCTATAACTGGAAGCAGCAGCTGAAAAAATGGAATAGTACCACCCAGAAGTGTCCACTGAAGCTTTCCATGTGGGATGGAGCCCTGGATAGGGATGGAACACTCTGACTATTATAAAGAGTTTTCTTACTTTAGACAGGGCTGAGGTGGTACAGAGAAACCTATGATCTCCTCTTCTCATATTTTTCCAAGAGACGTTCCTTGACCTTTTAAGGATGCCTGAATTTGGATAGTGAAAATATCTGAGTATCAAAAAGACTCAGGTAAATATTCCTGTAAACCTCATTTTCAGGAGTTTGCAGAAACATTACTTCAGGCCAGATGAAAACCTTCATGGAGAAGGACTTCTAATGATGAGGGGATTCAGGCTGTTCAGGAGGCTTGTTGGAACAGGTGCAGATGAAGTTACCTATGGTCATATTCAGATAGGAGACTTTCTTCCCGCTGTACACACTGGTATGTTTCCCACTTAACTGCTAGTGCCAATTTATGGCACTCAGCAACACTGCACCTCTAAAACTGCCTCAGTCTCTGTCTTCCTGGACTGATTTCATAATCAGGACATCACCTTTCTTTGCTGACAACACCATTGCACCCTACCCTCTGGGATTTGCTCCTTGCAAACTAGCATTTGCTCTTTCAAGAATGTCTGATTTTTCACCTCCTCAGCCACTTCTATCTGGCAGCAACCCTGACAGAAGCTCAAGCTGAAGATTATGTTTATTTTTTTCAGAAACAAAATATTGGAAAAATACTTTTATCATGTAAACCATTGATTCAAAGCTATCAGTACATCTGAAAAAGCATCATGTGGGCATTTTTCTAATATATATAAATCTGGAATCTATGCTCAGAGATTCTGGTTCTGCATTTGGACAAGCCACCAAAAAGATGAATGCAAGTCAATCAATTAATCAATCAAAGTAAATCTGATAAGTGTTCAGCTGTTAATCAATGTATGGGACAAGTGAACTGGATTGCAAGTTCCTGATCATTTCAGTAATCATTCAAAAGATATTTAAAATGAATTTCTTTTTAACTGGCATGGATATTTTAGCTGTTTATCTTAACTACTTTTGAAATTCATTCATCTGAGCTCCAAGAAACCTTTCATTTGTGTTTCTTTAAATGTTTTTTACATGACATGTTTATTAGCTTCCCTCTCACTGAGACACAATACCGGAAACCCACAACTTAAGATAAGCTTAGTTTGACCCAAGTTTCAGGGGATTTAGTTCATGGTCAACTTGCTTCAAGATAGATACATTCTGGCAGAAGGGCACAGTGCAGGAAAGCTGCTCAGTTCATGAAGAACAGGAAGCAGAGTGGAGGAATAGTGCTAGAGAGGAAGGGGCCGGGGTCATATACAATACTCAAGTTCACATTGCCATAATCCACACAGACATACTCAAAATAGTGCTTAAATAGTGCTTAGGCTTTTCCTATTCTATCTAGGTTGGCATATCATGACTAACAGTAAGAGTATAATGATATTCCTAATACTGGATTCAATTAGTGATGATGAATATACTTATCTTTCCTAAAGTTCTACTGTTACTAATCTTCCATAGTTTAATATTATAAAAAATGTGAATTATACATAGATACATAAATTTTAGATGCATTATGTTTAATCTATGACCTATATATAAAATAAAATTCTTCAAACTCTTTTCATTCAGTTACAATAATTTATAATCTATCTATATTATACTTGCCAGTGTGTTGTGTGCTAGATATATAAAGATGAATGAGACATAACTTAATATTTTAAGTTCATAAAAATTCAGTATGAGCAATGAACTAGAGTTTTAATATATTATTTTTCCAAATAATTTTTAAACAATAAATCAATGGAAAAATATTACCAGTTAGCTGAAATTTGGTTGTGAAAATTTCATGGATTTAAAATTATGTCCAAGATAAGAAGATATTATAATTCAGCATAAATTTCAAAAATTGCTTGAGGTTCCTAGAGCCTCATAAAAATTATTGACTAGCAATTATATAATATTTACAGTGGACATTCTTTCATTGCCATTAATATTATAAATTTTGCATAAACTTATGAGGTTAAATTGGAAATACATATTTACATTGAAATAATATAAAATTTGAATCTACTATTTTATTTCAAAAAATTTCAACTATAATCTGCAATTTCCAGAACTTTTGAATTTTTCTTTACTGTGCAATTTATTATTAGAAACCATCTCTATGACAAAGTTGAGATGTTATATACTATTAAAAGAATTTTAGACAGCATGGGAAGATATCATATGAATGATATCATATAAAATCTGGAAAGTCTAAGCACATGTCTTTAAAATTATGCATCAAAATTTTGATATCGGCCATTCTTTTCAATTTTGAAATTATGAATAATGTTCACTTTTCTGTTTATATTTTTTGTATTTCTGAAGGGTGTTTAAAGCGAGCATGTTTTGCACTTTAAAAATAAAAAGGGATATCTATTTGTGAGTATTTCATATTAAATATCCAAACATATTATCTAGATTTGTACAGAAAAATTTTCTTACACATAGTAACTGCATAATATCAAGGAAGTTTAATCATAGAAAAATCTTCCATTGGTACAGTTTAGATCTAAAATGTTGCTGCAAAAGCTCTGTTCAGGGGTGAAGGATTTAGAGGAGATTTGGTCATACACTTATCAGTGGGGTAATCCATTGATGAGTTCATAGCTGAATTTGCTGTTAGGAGAGGAGGCCTAGTGAGAAGAGGAGGGCCGTTGGGGGTGACCTGGAAAGCTGAGGGTTATTTTCTTGTCACTGGCTCCTTTCTTTGATTTCCAGCTGCCATAAGTTGAGGGCTTGGAACCCATTAACCACCAAAGACTGAACCCTCTGAAACCATACGCCAAAATAAATCTCTCTTGGTTTAAATGATGGCTATTAGGTATTTTGTCCAAGTAACAGGAATGTGTATAATACATTCATAAATCAAAAAGCTGTTGCTTATTGTATATTTTTAAATTTCCCTTATGACAAGGTTTGTATTATATTCACATGTCCATTTACTGTAGGCAAGACTATGGCTGTTTTTTCTTAATAAAATGAATGGTATCCATGACATGTGATGCTTTCTGGTGAAAACTTATTCTTAGGGACATAAATTGTCATGTTCTTTTCTTGCTGTGCAAAACCTTAGAATGATATGATGGATTTGCTTTTTTACTTATATTATGAATTCTTTAATTTAATAAAATTTATATAATTCATATAATTTAATATAATCCTATAATTATAAAATAATGTAATATAATTCTTTAATTATATATTTTAAATAGCTTGACATTTTTCTTTTGTTTCTTTTGATCTTTTCGACATTCCAGCGTGTGGCAGTTCCCTTGTCCAGAACACAGAGATATGTGCCACAGAGTAAGCTTCCTTGCCAAACTGCAAGTATATACAGAAAGAGCAAGAAATACTGCTTTGTGTTTTATTATATCATCTTATTCCTGCCATTTATGATAGAAACTGCCATTTACAATCACAGCAAAATCACCTTTATACTCAGTCTCTGTCAGTTAATAGATCATTTTAGTACAGATTATAGGGCTTTATATAGAGTACAAATAAATCTTCATAGGTTGATTTGAAACATAATACTTAGATATCAAGAGTGGTTGTATTAAAGTGTAATATATATATATTGGTTTAGACTGTTATGTATACTATACATGTTTTGTGGTGTTTTGCATTTTGTGGTCTAGTTAAGCAATTTTTTGTTTTTATTATTTTTGTCATGCAGAATGAAAAAGGAATCAGAGAAGTAGATATTTTAAATAGGTAGGATGGGAAAGATATTTGTAGCAATAACTGAGGACTTAAACAGCATATAACAAAAGAAAAAAGGAAATATCCCTGGAATTTAAATTAGGGTTATAAAATATTACACACAAAAAATTATATAGAGAAGTTGCTATTCTAATCCATTTGAAGTATAGTTTTTTTCTAAAAAGTACCTGATAAAAAATTTATTTTTAGAAAGAATATTTGAGAATAAATTTTGTATAAAACAAAGTGAAATAAACATGTAATGTTTGATTTAAAGAAAATAAATCTGCAAAATAAATTGTTTGGTGTGATCAAACCATAAATGAAAATATAATTTTCTTCTGATTTTCATCTTTGTCTTGTTGAGAAACTTCTGTTCCGCTGTCCTTATGAAAATAATCAGACAAATAGTGAAATTTTTTGTTCCTTACTGTGCAAAATCCAGAAATGGTACCATAAATTTGCTGTTTTAGTGGCAATTTGATTTCTTAGTTGAAAATATTACGTATATAAGTCAACTTAAAGATTTTTTTTGTTTCTTTGGTGGTGACTGGTTTCCAAATTTGAAAAAGATAATACACTATATAACTGGTTTTCCTTATAGAAGCCTTACTAATTAATTTTTAAATTTTAGGAAAGTAAAATGCTTTGTGATTCTCCATTTTCCTTCTTCCCTTTATCCTCTTCTTCCTCCTTTCAAATTGCACTAGAATTTTTAAAAGTGAAAGGAGTAAAAGAAAAAAAAAATATGTGATCCAAGGTTACAAGAAGCACATTGATATAAGTAATGGAAAATATCTTGAACATTTTGAGCACTGTAGATAAGCAAATCATTCATTAAATTCTCAAACCAAATAATTCCCTAAGCAATCATGAGAACATAGGAAAACATATCATAAATATTGTGATATTGTTTTTTTTTGTATTCATTTTACTCCACAGAGAAATAGTTATTTTTCCTGCTGAAAATTATGAGACAGTGGTGAGTTTTGTACAAAATCATAAGACAATAAGAGATGCAATTTAAGCTCTGCAGAAAAATGCTTGCTATGATATGCCAGGCTGCTAAAAACTACATACATATTCAATTAAGCATTGGATAATAGATCTTTTGTGCTCAGGTAACTAAATAAGCCATTCATTTAAAATATTTATTAGGCCTCTTTTGTTTTCCTTCTCATGCAAGGCTTTCAAAAAAATGACAATGTTAATGCTTTCTTTAAATGATATTCCTTTATGACTTATTGTTGTAGAGCTCTGTTTTAGTCACCTGCTTATGATAATGATGATGCTGGTTAGTCTGAAGGTAATAAAAAATAATAGGAGGCTTACACTCATTCCCTTGTGATAATTCTTTTCTCTAGTGTACAGCATTCATACTTGATAAAATTCAAACCAGTGCTTATTTTTATGTGGTGACTACTAGCATATTCATTTTAATATAATCACATTATTTACCATCTGTTCTTTGTTTAACCAAAATTGATTTTCTATATCGCTCATTTGGACACGTGTGGCAAATGAGCTATTTATTTGTGTCAATTTAATGAATTAACTGCTAGAATTTTAAAAAGGAAATATTTTTCATAGGCCAATATATTTTCAAATAGCCTCTATTGCAATATACTTTTAAATTATCCTGCTTTGTTTCATATTTTCTTAAAAGAGGGATTATGTATATGCTTTATTATTTTTAAGGACCTATATCACAGTTAAGGAGGCAATTCATTGCTGTCAAACAACCATATATATATGTGTATATATATACATATATATACGTATATATACGTATATATATGTATATATGTATATATGTATATATCAAGTCAAATTGGATATAATAAGATGTAATTATAAGAAATGATTTATTTATCACTGTCAATGGCCTTTAGTTAAAGGCTACCAGGGAACATTTAGCCTAACATAGTTGGGTTTCTCACTTTCGACAATAAGGATTTCTCATCTTCTGGGGGATGTGTGGGCATCAGAAGGATTCCCAGTGAGATAATCCCCAGTGCTTCTTTAAAGATATTGTGCCTATGGTGAGTTATTTTAGAGGTGGTTCAGACCACTAGGTTTTTGTTTGTTTATTTGTGTTAATGTGTTAATGGCTATTTGTGTTAATGGTTGAGGAATTTTGCTTTCCTTTTGGTGGAGGGGATATGGGGCTGAGTTAGGCTATAGTGGGTAAAGAAGTAACAGTCTAGCTGGGAAGAGAAGGTGTTTTTTCACTGTCATATTGAATAGGATGCTCATAAATCTGGTAAAACATTATTTTGGCTTGTATCTGTGATGGTGTTTCTGAGATTTACATTTGAATATGTAAATGAACAGAGGTAAGGATAATGAAGTTGAATTGGGCCAGGTTTATTGATATAGAATCATGAAACAGAATTCATGCATTTAATGTTGCTGCGCCTGGAATTAGAAAGACTCTAATATTAATTTGTTAGGTTGACAAAATATGGACCAAAAGGTGGCCTACTGTGAACGAACTGATTTTATGTAGAGGAAGGGTGACTGAAAGCTTAGGGTAACCTAAATGTTGAATGTTTTTATCATTTGAAACATATTAACTAGAGTAGATGGGTCCAAAATATACCTCTTCTTGCAACATTTGAAAAAATGAATTGAAGAATGAAAACAACGCTGAGATTCCACTTCATCCCAGAAGGAATGGCTGCTATCATGAAATCAACCAATAACAAATGCTGGTGGGGCTGGGGGGAAAGACGAACCCTGCTCCACTGATAGTGGGAGTGTAGACTGGTGCAAGCACTGTGGAAACCAGTATGGAGATACCTCAAAGAACTAGGACTGGAAGTCCCATTTGACCCTGCTATTCCACTGCTGGGGATCTTCCCCCAAAGAATTAAAAGAATTATACCACAGTGATATATGTGCACCCATGTTCATAGCAGCACAGTTTGTGATAGCTAAAACTTAGAAACAGTCCAAATGCCCATCAACTGGAGACTGGATAGAGAAAATGTGTTTTTTTTAAATAAAATGGAGTACTACTCAGCCATAAAAAATGAGAAATTAGAGGCATTTATAGCTAAGTGGATGCACATTGAGGTGATACTCTTAAGTGAAATAAATAGGACACACATGTATAAATACCAAATAGTTTCTCTGGTGTGAGAAACGGAAAGTGTAAATAAGGACTAAAATGTATAATAGGTAATGTGAAATAGGAAGAAAAGGGGCAAAGGGGAAGGAAGTGGGAGGGCTAGGGGAAAGGATAGAAGGGAATAGGATTAATATGAGAAAATGGAAAAATAGGAACAAAATCTTTGTAAATAGGGAGGAATAGAGGGGTTGAAGGGAGGGTTGGGCAAGGGTGAAAAATAAGAACCAAGAGAGACTATGTAAAGGTGCAAATTTCCAATGATGAATGTCATTATATTGTATACCTAAAATGTACCAATTATTAGAATGAATAATCAATAATGCAAAATAGGAAGAAAAGGTCCAAAGGGGTAGGGCTAGTGGGAGGGGCAGAGGAAAGGAAAGAAGAGAAAGGAATAATGATGAGAAATGGAAAAAATGGAAATAAAGTCTTTGTAAATAGGGAAGGGTGTAGGGGATGAGGGGAGGGCTAGGAATGGGGAAAAAATAAGAACCGAGATACATTATGTAAAGGTACAATTCCCAATGAGAAATGTAATTGTGTCGTATACCTACAATGAACCAATAAAAGAATTTAATAAAGTGCAAAAAAAAAGAAAAAAGAACGGAGCCCTTGCACTTTTGAGCATTGTACATTGCTATTCTTTGTACAGCAGGCTTCACGGTAGGAATTGCAGCCTCTCAATTGGAAAATCTAAATGAAATAGGAGTAATTTGATCTCAGGGTGTCAGGAGTTAAGTGCTTACACTCTGCCCCCATAAGCAAAGTGGGTATGGTAACTACAATATCACAATGAATAGAAGAATCAAAACAGAAATCAAAATTTTTGGGCTGATGCAAATTTACGTCTACTGGTTTGTTAAGCATGTTGCTTTGGAAGTAAATTACATAGAAGTAAAATGGTTAAGATCAGTTGAGGAAAAGTTTAACTCAAATCATTAAAACAAGGGGTAACAACCCTCTGACACAAAAGATATTATTCTTAGATGAACAGGATCATGAGATTTAAGGTCCTACAGTAAGGTAACGAGAAAAAGAAATAGAATTACATCCTTAGTGACAAGTGAGGGTATGACAAAAAGGCAAACACACATCTACAAACCAGGAAGAAAGCCCCCACCAGACACCAAATTTGCCAATGCTTTGATCTTGGATTTCACAGTCCCCAGAAATGTGAAAGAGGACTATCTGTTGTTAAAGCCACCCAGTGTTCGGTACTTTGTTATAAGACTCAAAACTATGAAAATAGTTAAATATTTAATCCTCATATTTTGATTTACTTTAAAATCTACAGTTAGTGTATAACATTAAGATTTATATGATCTTTTACATGCTATATATTAAGTAATTAATTAAGAACATCATTAATTAATTTCATTTGGGGGATAATTTACATCAAATTATGGGCATTAACATGGTGTTACAAATGAAGGATCAAATTTTCATGTAGATTCTCATGTAATTTTTCCAGCCAAGGGATATTTTAAAAATTATTCCAACTGTACACAGGCAAATATAGGTGTCTTGCAAAAGAAAAAGAAAAAGACACATAGGAACGAAGTCTACAGGGAACAGAATTACAAAAATTACAGAATCATTGTAATTAATCAGTGGATTAAATATTTTAAAAGTATAATATAAAAATGCATTATGTACAAATCTGTGGATAAATATTCAGTAATTTAATATCCATTCTGGGTAAGTGTTTAACCCAATACACCAGATAGTTTAGATTAAGAACCCTAACCAATAATTGACTATCTTGCTTCTAATATCATGGTAAAAATTAAGCAGAATGCCAAGGATTGTCACTAAGCATATACTTAGGTGAACCACAATTGTACATTAAATGTCAGTGTAGTTTATTGTTTACTAGAGATAAAATGTAATTCCTCATTCCATTAGTGTGTTCAATGCTTTTCAACATTTTTGGCATATGCAAAATTCCCAAGATTAAGAACTTTTAAAATTACAGTTCACTGTGGAAACCCTCCCAGAATGGAAAAAAGTGGAAACAGCAGTCTTTTTATATTTTGTCAGTGCAACTTACTTCTGATTATGTGTTGTATATATTACAAAAGTGTCATCCAAATACCTATTTAATGCTAAATACATAGTATATATATGTATGCATACACATATATGTAGTCACACAATGAAAAGAATTACCATTCCATAAAATTAATACAGTATTAACCTAGTTAATTCATAAAGTGTCAGTGTAAATATCTACTGGATAGTATTGAAATTCTAAAACTCATAATTTTATTTGCTCATTTACTAATATATACTGAAGATGTGCTGTGCCTATTTTATTTAGCATACTCATTAGTGTACCAATTTCTGCTCACATCTATATCTAATTTTATCAGTTGTTTGCCTAAATGAATAGAGGTACGAACAACTAAAATAGAACATAACAATTAAACATTTTTAAAAAGATGTGTATATAAAAACCAAAACTTTATCTCATATAAGGGAGGAAGGGAAAAAATAAAATTATAGACAGAGTGAGGCTGGGAAAATGGTAAGGTAATGCCACTAGCATACTTGGAGAAGATAAGAAGGTATTTAGGATTGTAATAAGGATAAAAAACACAGAGATGGCCTAGAGATTGACAGTAGGAAGAAAATGTTTGAGTTTAAGGGGAATTAGGGAGGGAGGGGAGGAAGAAAAAAAGAGCAAGAAAAAAATGAAAAAAGAAGTAAAAACAGAAACAAAGCTTTTGTAAATAGAGAGAGGTGGGCAGTTGAAGGAAGGGCAGGTGAATGGGGAAAAATAAGAACCAAGATATATCATGTACAGGTACAAATTGCCAATGATAAATGTGATCATAATGTATACCTAAAAGCCAATAAACTTACTGGAAAAAATAAAAAGATCAGGACATCAGGAACCAGAGAGCCTAGATGTGGATTTCTGCTATCTCAATCAATAATGAATTGAACTCCAATAAATTTATCATGCATCCATTTGCTCTTCTGTAAACAGTGAACAATTCTGTGTGATCAGTAGAATTGTAAGACAGATATCAGGGCTCCTGCCCTGGTGTACATATGTAATCTTCTTCCTTCAGGGTGAGCTGAACTGTGAATAAGATAAGATATCACCCCATGAATTTAGACTGTTACCTAGAAAGAGGGGTTATTTGCTCATGTATGAAATAAAATTTTTCTCTACATCATACCATATACTAAAATTATGATCTGTATGGAATAGAATGCAACAAAAGTAAAGACAAATGTAACATATTTACACTATTTGTGTGGATAAATAGCAAATATTAAATTAATAAGTTGATATATCTATGTCAAAATAATTAAAATGCATTAATTTAAATTTCTTTTAAAAATACTCCTTATAAGTGCTGAAAATGGCATAGAAAATTTGATCAATTTCATTCACTGTTATTTTTGCATTAAATATAGGTAAATATTCTATACATTTAGTTTCAGGAATGTAGACCAGATTGAATAATTACAAAATGAGATAAGACATTCACTTAGGAAAGTTGATCTAAATCTACAGTAGTAGTAATTAAATATTGATGTGTTTTTATAACTTTTTCATTTAGCCAAGAAAGTCACAAAGTACAAAATGTCTATAAAAAGCATTTGTTTTTTCTTTTGGTACCTGGGATTGAACTCGGGTCCTTGTGCTTGCTCAGCAGGAGGCAAAAACCACTGAGCCCTTGTTTTTTTCTTTATAAAAAGTTTCTTTGCTTAAAAAGTGATCATCATAGTATTTTCTTAAAAGAGATTTTCCCACTGACTTGCCACAGGTGACAAGTTAGAATGCCAAAGTACAACATGAAAAGAATCTCCATAGAATGTTGGATGAGGTTAAAATGTAGTGACAAAAATCAGCTGAGAGAGAAACAAGAAAAAGCAACATGAACAAGCAAACAAAACTACCAGGTCCTCGTTTCATTGCCTTATATTAAAATCAAGACCGCGAACATGACATTAACTCTCTTTGGCTATTTTCATTTGGGGAAAATCATATTATTTACTACTATTTACTTCTCCTCAGGTGCAGTAACCATATAAAGGTTTTGCTAATTGGTGGGAAAGACCTTGGGCATTTTTGTTGCCATTATTTCTGAATCACAGAAATGGACATGTTACTTTCAATACAGAACTAAGTGATTTTCAACAAAGTAAATAAGAAATTATTCCAGTTTCTTAAATATCACTGGTATTATTAGTGGTAAAGCTACCAGTTATAATCCTGGTTTTCAATTAGTTTTTAAAAGTTTTAAACAATATGAATATTTTTTAATTTATCCCATGATCCTCAGAGGTAATATTTTTAAATTAAATCTGTTATTGATTTCCTTACAGATGTAATGCATCGAGATCCCTTTTAAATAGTCCTTATTATTTCAATGTAAATAGTACCTGGATATCATTAAAAAGGTTGTTTCAATGAGTAACCTTTATTGACAGTATGATTATATTAAGATGTTCGCAGGTTCTGACATTAATATTACTGGTTATAAATCACTCCAACAAATAGCTTTTGTAGTTACTCAATGCAATCAGAATAAAATTGTATTTCATAATTATTTAAACTCATAAGTCTGATAGTCAAAATGTATTGGCTATATTTTCAGAATATATATTGGTTAAAACAAAACTATCATTTAAATTTTTGTGTGTATTATAAGTTTTCCTTTGCTTCTTTGTAAGTATAGATATGTGAACTAATTTACTGTTAGAGTACAAAAAGCATGTGTTTCAAAGAAAAATCTAACAAAAACAAAAGAAAGACAACAGGAAAAATTATTTATACTATTTATAATTTCATAATAATTATATATCTGTAACATACAATCTAGTTCTGGAGACTTTCTAATATATCTTCATAATATAAATTAATATTGTAGATGTTCAGCTAAGCTTTATGTAAAAGTATATTTTCATCAATTTATAAAAGCTGAGCAGGGAGTATACTGTGTATTTCATTTTATATATCAGAAACATTATTACTAATTCTATTCTATAAAACAAATATTTGACAATAACTACGAAATTGTTAAGTAAATGAGTCACCCATGTAAATCTGTACATGAAAGGCCCTTGGACACTGCAAAACATTTGTATTCACTGAGTCTCAGGCAAATTCTTGGTTTTTCTCCTTTTTCCCCATTTCTGACCTTGAGAAAGTGACTTCAGTTCTTCAGGTCTTAGGTTTATTTTTTAAAAAGTGAAAGAATGTGGCCAAATGACTACAGACTCATCTAGTCTGAAAAAGTAAACAGAAATAGGAAACTAAGAGTGCCAGAAAAACCATGCACATATGAATCCTTGTGATATCATGTGAAGATTTAAATGCATCCTCAAAATGCATAATATCTTACTAAATCTAGACAGTTGAGCTCAACATATATTCTAGATTAACCACCTATGGATTATGTAATCTCTTTATTTTTCCAACAGTATCTATATGTTATTTCCTGAACAAAATATCAACCAGAAAAGATAAAAATAGAGATGATCATCAGTCCCTTGAAATGTTTTCCATAGGAGTTCTCTTGTGTGACTACTTGGTTACATGATCCATTTGCACAGTAGGCATGATGTCCTGAAGTCCGCTTTCATCATTTCTTGTAAGCACTTTGCAAAGTAGTAATTGAAAGCTGTAACCTGTCCAAGGGTACAGATGTAACAATTATGTGTCACAAACATATAGTAATTAAAGATAAAGCTAACCCGACTTTGTTGGATTATCAAATTTTATCCCATACAACCAGGTTATCTGCATTATTACATATAAAAGAGCAACATATTAGAAAATAATTAAGCACATGTCTAAGAAACTACTGTAGAATTTTAAAATCTTTTCAAATGTTTTATTAATATAACAGAAAGCAAGTTGGTACTTTAAAGGAAACTGCAAAACTTTTCCAATATTTACTTACTTATAAAAGCCAAATGATAATTCTTAGCAACAGAAAATACAGTTCATAGATATATAAAAAGCAATAGTCATTAAAAGTTATTCTTTGCAATAATAGGGAGCAAGCAGGTGTCAGGAATATAAAGAAACCATAGTGAAGATATTTGCAACTTTAGAAATTAGTAATACAATTCACCTGTAGATTTGTAAAAAGTGCTTTGAAATAAGTATACTTTTTTCTCTTACCATATATATTTATATAACTTAGATACAGTGGAAGTCTCATATCAAAAACTTTAGTAGTTTAGTGAAATAATTGATAAAAATGTAGGAGTAAATTTAGGAATGCATTCAATAACCTCATAATAAAAAAAGCACAGGAATGCTTTAATTTTTTCAAAGTGCATTTTAAAACATAAGTATTGAACATTTAATTTATTAATTACTGATTAATCCAATAAATTTGAAAATCTATCCATTTATATTTAATCTTATTGTGATTTTTTTTGTATAATCTTATTGTGATAATATTAAATGTTCAAATTTGTGACTAGAGTTTGAGGACTATAGATATTAAAATATACTGTAACCATCCATAATTTTCATTGGAAGAAATATACTACTTCATTGAATAATTATAATGTTATAAAAATAATTAAAGAAATATGTATTAGAGACTCATTGTCACTGGACTTAAAAAAACTGCCTTTTAAAAATATATATTATTTATTTATAATAAGCAAGAATGAGTTAGCTCAGAAAAATCAAAATCTCCCCATTGAATAAAAATTCTGTAAGCCTTTGTTTGTCAGGCATGGCCAACGAAGCTGGTAAAGAGGCTTGACAATGAGTCTTTCCAGTGTAAGTATAGCCAGTGGCCTTGCTACTCCAATTCTACTTCACTTTCCTTATTTTCTAGGTCTTTAATCCAAATATCTCTTTCATCTAGCTATCTAAACCTCTCTTTGCAGTTAGGAGATTCCAGGGAGAACCTGAGCTACCAAAGAAATCTTTCTCTTCTTTTACTTGGATAACTAGTATTTGACACCTGTGGTGCTGATACACAGGCTAATCTTTGTCTCTGTGCCCACCTTTGGAACTTGAAAGAAGACATGAAATCGTGTTTTAATTTTTCTATATTTTCTTTTTTTATATGCTTTGGATAAGGTAAATAAAAATTATTATTTTAACCCATGTTGTCTTCACATTGGAATTCACTGTAGAGGTTCTGCTTTACAAATCTGGATCATTATTGTTTAGAAACTTCCCAGAAGAGTTAGGGAACGCATGCATCAAAGACCATCATTGTAATAAAAGAGAGCATGAAGTTACCTGGAACCATATTTCTCAGCCATCTGTAGTGAACACCAATTAATTTCATTTTACCATCTGCAAACTACCAGTGGATATATGAAGAAGTAACACAGACATATTTTGATATATTGGAAACCAGTTAACTATCACAAAAATCAGCTTTAGGCCAACCCTGACTCCCGCCAAGCCTTGTTATTCAATGTTTTCTCTGTAGACCAGAAATATCAGCATAATTTTAGAGGTTTTTAGAAATCCAGAGTGTTAGGCCCTGCCATAGACCTTCTCAATCAAAATCTGCATTTTTAAAAAAGATACCCATGTGATTCAATTGCACATAAAAATTTGATCAGCACTACCCTAGAGATCTTAACAGTGATTGGAAAAATTAACCAAGTCCACCTAGACTTCATTACCAAAGTTTTCTTCATAGCATAATTGCATCATTTTTGACTCCCCAAGTTTACAATTGTACTTAAAGTCTGAACCATATAAATAAATTTTCACCCTAGTGGAAATTATTCATAACTGCCACTTTTTTTTTCATTTTCAAGCTAATCAGCTTTACAAGAGAGAATCCAGAGGTGATGGCTATGGTTCTTTGTGTCATCTTGTCTATAAACTTCTTCATGAACTTAATTCTACTTCATCCTGAAATTCTAAGTCATACTCCATTGGGACATGGGTTTGAACATATATATGAAAAATTTCTACCTCCACACTGAGGTACAATTATTAATTTCAGTCTACAGATAATGGTGTAAGTCTACTTCCCTAGACTTTTCTAGTAGTATGAAAGTTCAATTCACAGATGAAACTACTTTTGTTGTTTGGAGCTCTAATATTACCCCAAATTTAACCAGTTTACACCGGTCTATGAGAATGTCAGTTTCTGAACTCTTTCTCTGGCATGTTCAAATTTTTGAGGAGTATCGCCTGTACAAACAAACCCAGAGATTATCTTGCCATAAATTCTATAGTTAAAATTCACATCTCCAAAATTAACCCATCCCTGCTAGAGTAAAAGGGACTTGTCTAGGTTTTCCAGCATATCTTATTTAATCTTCAAGAGAATTAATGTTTTAGGAAAATGCATTTCTGCATATGTTTTTTAAAATCAAAATTCAACTGGCTTTTTTGCAAGAAATTAGTTAACCCTATATAAATTTTTTTTCCTATTTGTTCTGATTGCACATCTAGGATTTTTCAAATATCTATGAATCACAAAAATAGAAAGTTTAAAATATTTTTTGCAACATAAATAAACCTAAGCCTTGGTTCTATCTTCTAACTGACAAAATTGCATACATTTGGAGTGTACATCAAGAGGTTTTGAAATATATATACAATGTAGAATGGCTAGATGGAGCTAAGTAATGTGTATCATTTCATCTGTCCCCCTTTTTTGTGGTGAGAAGATCAATCTCAGTAATCTTTCTCGTGGTGAGAATATTAATCTTTTGTGGTGGTAAAATCAATCTCAGTGATTTCAAGTATACAATACTACATTGTTTTGTTATCTTTGGACAAATACTGCCCCAATCATCTTTGCCTTCACTGACCCAAGCCACTGATAACATGTTTCTATTGTTAACAAAGAACTTAACTTGAAGAAGATAAAGTCTGAGACATCAGAAAATTTGTTGGGAAAACATGAACAGATTTGCATTTCTCAATCAATTTACCATTATAACAATATTCTACATTATTCATCTAATTAGCATAAAACTGTATTAGAACTATCAATCTTGCAATATTTTTATTCTTTGAAAATAAAATGAGTGGTAATTTTCAGTAATATAGGACTTTTAATTCATTCTGGTCTATCTTCTTTTATATCTTTTCCATTAACTCACCCATTCATGAAACAAATATTTCTATGAATACTAAATGCCAGTCACACATACAATTAAGTATGTGGCAAAAATAAAACACTGAAGTAAACAAACAGTTCTTACCTTCCTAGATATTTCAACATATCAACTAGGAAATGTATTATGCATAATGAATTCAAGAATACTGGGAACTCTGAGAGGAGCAGATAGAGACATACTATGGAGGTCAGCAAGTTTATCATAAAAAATGATGCTTAAATTGTATAGTGGTTGTTCTGATTTTTATTATATTGTCAAAGAGTTGTTTTTTTGTTAATATATGTATGTAATACATAATGAATATACTTATCATAGATTATTGGAACATATGCATATTACATGTTGATCCTTTTTTTGCTTGCCAGTCTCTCTAATACGGGATTATGTGGAGTTTCACATTTACTTAAAAATATTTAATATCCACAAGGTATACAATTTTTGGTCTCAATTATATTCCATCACCATATTTACATCATTTCTTCTTGCTTGATTATGTGCCAAGCCCATTGCTGAACTAAATGTGTAGAGTTAGTGTTTTTAGAAAGTCATTCTGAGAAATAATACATTTTAAAAAGACACCTTAAAGATCTATATCATTTTCAGGATAATTCCATTAAAGAAATGTTTCTCTTTCAGTCTGTTAATGTACTAATATATATTTCTTTTAGATGTGATCCAACTGAAACTGAGGAAAAATTGGTCAGGATTTGCTAAGATTAGAGGCACTATAATAAGTACTGCATGAAGAAATTGTTAACTTTGAGTTGTTAGTTTGTATGGCAAGTACAAAGTGTAGAATAGAGATTCCAGAGGATGACAGGAGTGAAGTGGAGAGGCATTGGTCAAAGGTATAAAATTTTAGTTTTAGAAAATGATTAAGTTTTTCAGGTCAGATGTATAGTGTTGTGACTATCGATAACAATACTCAACTGCACATTTGAAATTTGCTAAGAAAGTAGATCCTAAATGTTTTTAAGAAAAAAGAAAGTAAATATGTGAGGTGATGAATACATTAATTAGCTTAGTTATTGTAATTATTTCAGTGTATACATGTATCAAATCATAAAGGGTCAACTTAAATGAATACAATAAATAAACAAATAAAAATCTTCTAACAAGAAAAAAAAAAAGAAATTGTTCATAACCGTTGATATGTCTACAGACATTGGTGAATGTGGTGGAAGGCCTCTCACCCTGAGTCAATAGAGTTTCTCCAAGAACTTCATGTGTTTATAGTGATTTCTTCAAGACAAAACACAGGCATAAAAATTTCTGTTCTATATTTCTACAGTTACAAATTCAATAATAACAATACCATTTATCTTTGCCTCTTACTAAAATGCACTAACACTATCAAACTCCAACCCTAGAACACTCTTCCACACATCTTCTGGCTGACTTCAATCCATCCTTCAAAATTCAGCTCTCTTAATCATCACTTATCACCCTTTCCTCCACTCCTGCCTCAACTCTATAATTTGGTTTTGATGCATCCTCCCTGGTCTCCCATCACACTGTATGAATATCTAAGATCTTATAAGACTTGATCATGATGTTTAACATATTGCTTGCCTTCTCTGCTAGGGTATCAGTGACAACAGCAGAACTTTTGAACTGTGCCTCGTAGAGTATCCTACTGAATTAAGTTATCTACATCTATTTCTTGAGTGAAGAAAGGAAAAAAAATGTTATAGTGTTCCAGAAATCTCGTAAAGAAATACACGGAGACACAGAATTTGGGTAAAATAACAAAATTTCTACTTGCAAGTGTGTGTGGGGGGCACCAGAAAACAGAAACTGGTCTTGTTAATATCCCCCCATCTCTTTGTTCAGGATTTCCCTTTTTATATCCTTTTTAGCCATTATCTCATCCCTAGTGGTATTTGATGTGTAAAGACAATTCCAGTTCCTATTTACAAGTCACAGACACAAGATAGGCACATATACATTGTAAATTCACCCAGCCATTGCAACTTTATTAGGTTAATGAAGTTACTGGTTAAAGAGTCAGATAACTCATCACCTTAAACAACAAGCATTATGGAAAAAGCAAATCTTAAAGGAACACATTACTTATTTTGCTTCTACAACTACCTTAATATTCAATCTACTAAGTTATCTAAAACTTTTCCCTATCAATAGCATGCTACAATTCAATTAGTTATTTTTCCCATACTTTTAGATAACATGAAACATTCACCATTTTTGTAAATTACAGTAGTTGTGAAGCTGGGGATCATGGAACAGTAGAGGAAGAAAGCCTCAAACAAAAAGAAAGGTAATACTCAAAGTCAAGTTCCAGTTAGGCAGTAGTCAATCAGTATTTCACATTCATATTTAATTATAAAAACATACACTGAAATTTTTTGAAAGATAATAGGAATAATTCTTTACAACTTCAATCTTACTTTTCATTTCTAAGATTAGCCTCATTTAGAGCTGAGGTATAAGTCAGTGATAGGTCACTTGCCCAACAACATGCAAGGGTCTGGGTTCAATGCCCAGTATCACAAAATTTTTATTGCCTCATTAAAATAAACATATATGTATTTCTCAGTAGTCAAGTCCTAACACAAAGAAGTACTCAAATGTTCACATTTTGGGATGAGTGTGTGAAATACATTATTTTTATTTGAATTCATTTAAAGCTGTAAAAGTAGACTACATTTTTGTCTTCTTTAGCACCACTTTATCTCTTTTTTGTAAAAGAAAATATACAGTGAATATACCTGTGACACTGAAAATTTAAGAAATAACCAGTAAACATGTCCATAAAAATATCATAAATTTTTTTAAAAACCATAATTTTAAAAATTAGAATTGCCCCAATTATAAATTTATTTTTCATAGGACTTCAGGTTTTTTAAAAGAAATAAACAAAGAAAAACCCTGTAATGTTAACAAGATTATGTATGGTTTTCTCATTTTATATTAAAGATAGTTTTGTAACCTTCATATTATATTTAGTCCAAAACAATGAATCCTCATTCACGTTATGGAAACTCTTTAATATTAATCTAACATGACTCATTTGCTACTGAGCTACTGTTTGCAGGTAAAAATGGTAACAAATGATCACCAAAGCATTAAACAGATATTAGCATAAAGAACAGAAATGAGTGGATAATAGATATAAATTCAGATTCACTATATCTGTTTTGCTTTATCCAGTAGATTTACTTAAAATTTTAATCAAAATGAATGCAATATAATATTTGTGGTTTATATATTTGAGCTCTAACATATGTGGCTTGCTTTTCTGTTAAAGCATTTTGTAGATGTTTAATGTAACTCTACACAGTATTTTCTTAGATAATTTAAGGTAGATGTTTTTCAAAAACTGATTTATTTTTCAGTAACTTCTCTATGCTAGGGAATTTAACCTGTAGGATTGTTGTATGTTCAATATTTCTCTGATCAAATATAAAAACACTTTTCATTACCCAGTACAGTTGTATTAAGGCAGCAAGAAATGAAAGAGAAAGACACTATATTTTTAAAATTATAGGAATATATTCACTCTTAATACCAAGTACTATTTTGGAGTATAAAATCATTCATCATTTCCTTACTGTCTCATATGCTAATCTGTATAGGTGTTTGTATACCTTGAAAACTAAAAGACTGGCATGGGTTTATGTACACAAATAGTCCAGTTTCACAAAGTTTGCTTTAGTATTAGACACAACTGTTTTATTATGCAGTATTCCACAATTTCAAAAATTGATGTGTAAATTCAATTAATGAAACCATATATATATATATTTTATTCTTAGATCAGAAAATTTTCTAACTGACCTTTATACTTGATCTATTCCAGCACCAATGAAAATTGGCCTGCAGTAGACCTCTCACACATGTGTTCCTATGATTGTCACTTGGTATTCATTGAACTCACATAGCCATAGGTAGAAGCTCTGCTCTGAAAACATGTTTGTATTTTGTGTAACCATTTGTTAAATGTACTATCATAAGACAAAGGGAAATGGTTGATAATTTTTTCAATATTTTATATAAAGTTAATAAATTAACAGGAACATTTTGAAGTATATGCTAAAGTTACAGAAAACATACATGACTATAAAACATCCGATTCAGCCTTCAGAAGGCTATAAAAGTAGGATAGCAATTCAGAACTTTTAAGTGCTATTTTAGATTGATTAGATTAAGAAGGACTAGGCAATTTGTGATAAATGTTAAAAGACCCACATCAGAAGTTTCCCTGAGGTTACACATTGTAATCTCAGTAACTACAAAAACTGCTTATGGGATGTTCTATAAAAATAATAATGAGTGATTCTAGAGGTGAATTATATTTGAATAATTAAGAGAAGTTATATATAATAAATACAAGCACTTTGTTGCATGCTGCCAGTAGTACTCCCTAAGATTCCATGAGTCAGTCTGGTTACTCTTTTCTCATTTCTCTGTGTCTTTTTAGACTGTGGCTATCAGGAAAAGACTCCTGATGTTCTTGACACTGAAATTAGACAACTTTTAAATTATTTCATATTATTTTATTTCCTAGGCAGGAAACAAAATTAAACATAACAAATCACACTTATCATAAAGAA
The DNA here is from genome assembly GCF_053883595.1 of Heterocephalus glaber. Classification (NCBI taxonomy): domain Eukaryota; kingdom Metazoa; phylum Chordata; class Mammalia; order Rodentia; family Bathyergidae; genus Heterocephalus; species Heterocephalus glaber. Next base: position 44,461,170 of record NW_028258138.1, read on the forward strand.
TGAATAGTTTAGTGAGACTCATTCCAAGTATCTTTTGCATAGATGCACTACTTTATAGATCATTCTCTTTATCACACCTAGATTATTTAAATATTTTTCTAATTTGCCTTTGCAACCAATAACCATACATATTCTATTTCAATGATTATTTAAATTTTCAATTATATTCTTATGATTAAATAAAAATACACTAAATTATATCTGTTCATTTTCCTATTTACTGCAGGATTCTTATAAATCAAAATTCTCTACAGTGTTCTAATAGTAGGAGGTGAGAGGTGCTGTAGTATAAAAACTTTAGTTGTACAATTGCTGTCAAAACATGTTGTTCCGGTCCTTTTCTTTTATCTCATTGTGATCAACTTGTTCTCCTTGTCTCATGACTCAGTTTCTTCAAATGCTAAATGGTATTTACCATTTTAGTACTTAACATAGGCTTCTGTAAAAAATAAATATGATCTCAAAGTGCTCATCTTAATGGGTAGTATAAAGTGATTACTCAATAAAGGTTAATCTTCTTATTCATACTTGCTGATTTATTGATATCTGAGAGTCTCTTTACATTAATAACTCTGGTAAATATTTAAAAATTTAGAAATTTAAAATGTGTAGACCATATAAAACAGGCAGCTACCAGAAAATAAGGAAAGTTGCATCAGCTATATCTTAGAAGTCCTCTTGCTCTTTGCAGAAATAAAGTAACAGAGGGGAAAGACATTGCTCCTGGCTGTTGGATGAATGTCTCTGCTTTCATTAAACCTGGCCAGCACCTTTAGGACTTAGATTTATGGAGTTCATGCCATTTTTATGTGAAGGGGATAGTTCCATCTGGCATAAATCAATTCAGTCAGTCACCTTTGCTGATTGACTCATTATAAATATCACCACAAGCCAAAGGTACATGGCAGAGAATAAATGAAAACCATTTATGAAAGCTGGGTAAAGAAACTGATTGGAAAAGCTGCCCAGCATTCTATTCCTGAATGTTTGTAAATGCATCACAACTATGTTCCAAAGATATCCCTTATGAAATGATGTATTATTTTACATTACAGATTTTCATTAATTGATATGGGTCTCTAGTCAACAATAAAACATTTCTTTTGAGGTGTAACTTTTATTTTTTTCTCCTGGGCCATTTTATAAATAAATAATAATGAAGTAAATCAAAAGTATGTTTAAATCTTCAAAAATACAATTTTTTGGCTCTTATCTACCAGGAGACATTTATAAACCTGAAGTTAAAGTCCCAATAGGAAGATAGTTAACTTGCCATATTATTAAAATCAGCATTTTCATATAGAGTGTAACACTATCTATCTATCTATCTATCTATCTATCTATCTTAATATATATGGCCTAGGTGCTTGTGCTGATTCTTAAAAGTTTGCATAAACTACATGAAGTTACTCTCCAATTATAAACATTTACTGGGCACCTATTATATATCATAGTTTGTAGCAAACATACCAATTTTAAAAATAAAGGTACAGTCTCTGTCATGAATATAGACATGTAAGGGAACAAACACTAATTATTTTAATCAGTATGAAGGTAGAAGCCTACATATCAGAATGATAGTTTAATGACTTCTATGTTTTCACATTTTCCCCTTACTATACATTTGACTACCTGTTAATCATATTTTTTGAAATATCTTAAGTCTAATTATTTTTCATAAAACTCTTCTAACTTAAGTCTTACAAAATGTTCTATTTTTCATGAAATCTCATTCCTACAACTATTTTTGTAAGAACTGTAATTCTATATTGCAGCTAAAGTTAAAATATGCACAAGGAGCCTTCTTTAGTAAATGACTACCATAGAACATAGCTACAGTAATTAATATATCATTGATGAATCAACAAATGAATTAATAAGTTAATGAATTGTATGTAGTCTATTCTAATCATGGTAAATTAAAGCTACAGTATTCTTTTTAGGTAACATTTAACAATATTGCATAATATGGTTGGATACATATTTTTAGAAAGTGAGAAATGTTTGTGATTTGTATCAGCACATGGATTGTTTCCTAAAATCTGGGTATAGAACCTGATGTTCCTGAGAAGAATAAGAAGGAAAGAAGAGAGTGAAACTAAATAATGTTAGAAGATGGAAAGTTTAGTTGACAAAGAGGTTAAGAATATAAGACCTGTTAATCATACATTTGTGGTAGTGACAGAAGGGATAGTGGTAAAGTGGAAATATTGCAGAAAATAGTACAAATTTGAAAAGTAGATCTCTGTATAGCAAGGATGGTGAAGTTGTTGGTTGGTAGCTATTTAAATAGTAAAGATATCATGAAGCAATCAAGGATAGAAACATAAAATCTTACATTTAAGACTTTACAAGAATGTTGGGAATGAAAACCTTGTCAATATTAGTTTTCCTGGTCCAAAGAGTTAATCAATATTGAATATTTTCAGAAGAAATGACTTTAGATTTTTTATAGATGAGAGAGAGAGTTGAACAATGTCTTGTAGCATGTATTGTTACATGGTGTCCAGAATTCTTTGGAGAAAATGTGTATTCTGGTTACAATTGTATATAAATCCGTTTTCTTGAAAACTCAATGAGATTGAGAAAATGAATCTTTGAAGAAAGAAAGTGTGCCAGTTCATTTTAATTGTTAACTTCTTAAATTAAGAGGCTTCTGGAAAGGTGATTGTTTCATAGGGCCAACAAACTCATCCACTGATGATCACAATTAAAGGTGCTGTTACATGGTGGGATCTAGTTGGTCCTGAGTCCCTCCCATATGCCTTTGGCTATTTCACACTGGAGCTCTTCCCCTGTTCTCTGCTTCCCTGCTCACAAAAAGGAGCAGCTTTGTCCACCATGCCTTTCTGTCATGATGTTCCTACCCTGAAGCCAGCCAACCATAGCTTGAACACTGTGAAACCATGAGCCATATTAATTAGAGGAAGAAATTGTAAAATTTAAGTAGAAATTTCTAGTTTCAACTAGTCTAGTAATTAATATGCAACATTTATTGAGCCGTAGTTCATAGTCTGCTGTAATAGGTGTAATTTTTACTGTTTAACTGCAGAATTTGAGACAGAAAAGATACAAAATCTTTGATTTCAGATAATTTATATTCTATTCTGTCAGACATGGAAATGTCAAACAAATACAGATTTCATTTGGTTTTTCATGTCTACAATAAATGTTATATATTGTCTATTATATTTTTAAAAAATTATGGATCAAAACATATGACTCAAGTAAATGTATTCAATAAGATATTATTCAATAGAAAATGAAATCTAAGTTCCTTAATTTTATGTGAAACTATTATATACATATACAGTTATATACATACATACACATATGATCAGCAGAAATGCTAATTGTTTTATATTATCTCAGTCCTCCTCAGCCCATAATATACTTTTATAACTGAATATGCAACCCTCTTGAACTCATGTTTTATAGGAAATAAATTGTAAAAAGTACATATTTTTACCATAATATCAATTTTATATTGGCAGGAACAGTATATTTTCTAACTGTACTCCCTACTAGGAAGAACAACCAAAAAAACATTACCACTGTAAGCACACCATAATTATCAGAGGAATATGTTTATCACTCACAATATTAAATGACATAAAATTTAAACCTATTCATTTATGACAATTTCATTTACCACCTTATGCAAATTGGTTACTGATTATATTACAAGACAGAGACAGCTGATATGTGCTTCTTTGAACAGAGTGCATGTGCAATAGATTTGTGTACAGTCTGTTCTACGTTAGATCAAGAGTGTCCCACCAAAACCTCATGTGCTCACAGGGGGACTTGTGGAAGGTGATTAGAAGGCTGAAGCAAGGGCTATGAACTCATCAGTATGAGTGGAATTATGCACTGGTGAGTTCAGTAGCTGAGTGTGTTTTTGAAAGGTGGGGCTTGACCAAATGGGTGGGTCACCAGCGAGGAGACCTAAAATAGTACTATATATCTCCCTCCCTGGCTTCTTCCTTCTCTCTATTTACTGATGGCCATGATGTGAGCAGCTTTCCTCTGTGGCAGGCCCTTCCATCACGGTGTTTCCCTTTTGAAATCTGCCAACCAACAGCTGAGATTTCTAAAATTGTGAGCTAAAATAAACCACTCCTCCTTTAAAATGCTGCTGTCAGGTATTGTGTTTCAGCAATGAAAAAAGTGACTAAGACGTAGTAATAACATTAAGGATTGTTTAATATTTAGGGTTCTATATAAGTTAATAATCCAATTAGCAAATAATAAACATCCACAATGCAGTTAAGGCAATGTAAATATACAATAAAAAGCACACATATCTTTAAATTATTAAATATTTAATTTGAAATATAAAACAAAATCTTCTCTGGGCTATTGATTATATGCAATGCAAGACTACCAATTATGGAATAAATGTTTTGACAAATTAAGCATACAAAAGAGGAAAGAACAAATCACTTTGAATGGTAAGTATCTATTCATTTGGAAACAAATTACTTTTAAGAATTGTTTTAATCAAAAATATATTTAAAGGACTAAGAGAGATACCACATACTCTTTACAAATTGAAATACTTTGAAATTTGTAATTGAGAAGAAATTATACATATCTATAATACATGTATATATACATATATATGTACATTGTATATTTACATTACTTACAATAAAATGTATTTTCTATAACCTTCACACTATAGGAAATTTATTTAGTTGTTGTGAATTAACAGAGTTGAAAGTTTAGTACAATTGTGAGCAGTATCTGAAAAGTTGGCAATCTATAGAGGAAAACATTCTATCAAACAATGCAAACTATATTAATATAGTTCTCTCTTTATCTAGTATTCAGAGATATTTAAAAAACTAAAATTAATGCACTTTATTAATATTTTGATTTACAGAACTCATCTACTTCCCAGTTCCCCAGGCACATGTAGAATGAGAACAATTTAATTAAGACAAAGTTTCAAATTCAAGAGTCAAGTTGGTACTCCTTACCTTAATAAATTCTTGTTAAATATATGCAATATATCAATTTCTGAAGGTATACAAAGACAGAATTATAAATGAATTACAAATAACTGGGACTAGAGTGAAAAACATCATTTCTTCAACAGCATCATGATATTCTCATGGATGAAGCTCCTTCCACTCTCAGGTGAGTAGTATTAGAATTTCAACATCCTATAATATACAATCAGTCACCCTCACTGGAAACAAAGAAGAGACATGATTATAAATCAGTGTTTTAATTGCTTATTTTGCCCTTATGTTTTAGCTGTAAAATATCACAATTCATATATAATCTATTACTAATTTTTGGTTGGAAGATGGATGAGCATTCATGAAACACTTTGAGATTCAGGGATTATGATTTCAAATAAAACATTTATATGACATTTAGAGAATATGAGTTAGAGTTAAGAAAATTAGAATTAAACAATTATTAGAAATGTTTCAATGAGTTCTCCTGATAATGAAAATGTAAACAGCCTAAAACATATCCTACCCACAGAGATATTAAATAATACTTGAAATCTCTGGGACATATAACCACAATACATGTAACAAATAAACCATTTGTTACACAATTGAAGTTAATTTAAATGCAAAGGTACAGCTCCTGCCTCACAGACAACATAAGATTTATTTAAAATTGTTTTTAAGAACCTGGTGTGGCTCTAAAGGAGTAGGATGAAAATCTTTCAGAATAGTGTTGTACATCATCATTATGTGGAATGATTTAAATTAGAAAATCTTATATTTTCTCATATAATGTATGATATGCTAATGTAAACTTTGAATGTGGAATGGAAATTGTGTGTAACTGTTGGTCCAGTGTAATGAACCACTGTGATGAACGTTACATTCCAGTGTGAAATAAATGTTGGTAGAGAAAAATGCATGGATAAAGAAAAGGAATATATAGGAACTCTCATCTCTGTTCAATTATTTTAAAAATTTTATTAGTACATATTTTCAGTACATAATGTGTGCATTCCTTTGATGGAGTTGCTACATTTATGTAACATATCTTAATACCTTTTTTCATCCCTTTCCCTCCATTCCCCCTCCTTTATCTCTTAATCTCCGTTTTCTTGATACATTTTAGGTATACAATATAATGACATTCATCATTGGAAATCTGCACCTTTACATAATCTCTCTTGGCTCTTATTTTTTCCCCTGCCCTCCCTTCAACCCTTCCTTCCCTCCCCTTTACAAAGACTTTGCTTCCATTTTTTTCATTTTCTCATATTAATTCTATTCCCTTCTTTCCTTTCCCCTACCCCTCTCACTTTCCCTTCTCCTTTGACCCTTTTGTTTCTATTTCACATTATCTATTATACCATTTAGTCCTTATTTACACTTTCAGTTTCTCACGCCAGAGAAACTATTCAGAATTTACACATGTGTCCTATTTATTTCACTTAAGAGTATGGCCTCAATGTGCATCCATTCAGCTATAAATGTCTCTAATTTCTTGTTCTTTATGGCTGAGTAGTACTCCATTTTATTTAAAAAAAAAACACATTTTCTTTACCCAGTCTCCAGTTAATGGGAAATTGGGTTATATCCAAGTTTCAGCTATTACAAACTGTGCCACTATGAACATAGGTGAACATATATGGCTGTGGTATGATTCTTTTAATTCTTTGGGTTAATTAATTGCACATGAGGTTTATCTTCATGTGAAAAATGTGCATATCAGAGATTTTAATTAATAATAAATGAGGATAATTTTTTAAACTGGGATCATCTTATTCTAAATCTAAGAAGTTTTGCTCATGTAGCATACCCCTAGTTGCTTTCCTACTTAAAGAAAAACACAAAACATTTTTGGAGGCCTTATTATGAATTTAAAAATGTGCCCTTAGGTACTAGACAAAAACATGTATGTTCATGGCCTGTATGCATCAGATATTTAACGTGTATTTTTAAAAAGTAAATTCACTTATATTTGTTGTTCTAGTTGTGCTTTTACATACATCAGAAAATTCTTATGAAAGGTATTTTAGGGCTAACAACAGCAATATTAGTTGATATTCGGTGTAATGAATAAATAATTCCCTCCTGATATCAGCACAGTGAAAGAACATTCAGTTTTTAACTCCACAGACAAAAATATTGAGATTTGCTTTGTAAAAATATTTTCCAGAGAGGATCTTGTCTCTTCAGGAGAGAAATGTTGTGCTGGATAGATCTGAGCATGCCCCTTCCCTCTGAATCCCCCTCTTCTAGATACTGGCCACTTATGCTCAGTAACCACTTAGGGCCCCTTCTTCAAGTCCTGGTAAAAGCTCTCTCCACTTACACACTGATTCTTAGGGCTGGTAACAGCTCCTCACTGTTGGTAGCATGGAGTTATTGGATTGTTTCTTGCTTGACTCATATAACTCTGGCTATGAATATTTAAATAATCTTATTGTTATACTCTCTGTTGAGTCTTTTCCAGAATCCTTACTAAGTTTACTAAAAACATGATGTCTGTGTTAAAATTAGCATGTGTTAACACAAGCAACCTTTTTCAAAATTGTCTATCAAACTTAATATTGATACTAATTTTTAATTCAAAAAAGGCTTTGCTATTCTGATGAAATACACCAGTGAATTGCACTCAGATTTTTCAGGATACATGTTGACATATATTACGTTGCTTGTTTGGTATCGAGGAACACAATATATTTACAGTAGTGCACTTGGATCATGGTAACAGTGAGCTACAAATAAAAGGGCTTTGGGGAAAGAAATTTATTTTTCACCCTGCTAGAGACTAGTAGTTCTAGATCAAAGAGAGTGAAAGAGTGGTGTCCTTCTGTGGACTTTCAGGAAGAATATCTTCTCTGAGTGTCTGCTATATTCTGGAAATACACCAGGCATCTTTGACGCCCCTTGTATTATAGGTGCATCACCTCATTATCTACCTTCAGGTTTACTTTGTATTTTCCTTTTATTTGTGTATTTGTTTACAAATGTCCTCTTTTTATAAGGATACAGTTATATTGGATCAGTGCCATCCTGACTGCCTCACTTAAACTTGATCATCTACAAAATCTTATTTTCAAATAAGATCACATTCACAATTACTATGATTAGGACTTCAAATATTGTGAGTACAAAATTCCACTCACAGATATCCAAATGATTAACCATGAACATTATCCATAGAATGGTGGGAAAACTACGAATTATGTCCTAACCATTTATTGCATTTACAATCTGAGTTGTAATTCAATATATGAAATGAGCAAATAAATAATGTAGAAGGACTTAAAATTTAACAAAAAATGTTGAGAGGGAAATGTGGTAGCTGCTCTTTGTCTTTTTGTAACTTCATCAACTTGTGGTTATTTAAAGATAAAGTGGAGATGAGAGCACCTGCTTTATTTTATTGTTATAACAAATAAATGCAGGGAGTATATAAAGATATTTGCAATATGCCTAATAAAGTATTTCACTAAATCATAAAACTGATAATAAAAATAATACAGTAACAATAGTATTAGCATTAAGGTAAGTCTAGGATTTCATATCAAAATCACATTAGGGTACAGTGACATATGACATAAGACAGTTAATTGGGTTAATAGTTATAAAACCAATACAAATTAGTATTTCACCTCTCTACTCACTTTTGACACACCTTTGCTCTTAAGCATAGTGACATAGGAATCACACTTCCAAGTTAGCAAAGTTTCTTGATAAATTATTGAGGGCATATTCCCCTTGAAATACTGCTACTTATATATGCAGCTAGTTTATTTGGATCACATAAATTTTTAGTCTAATTGGATGAAGAATGAAATATTACTAGAAATGAGAAGGAAAAATGACTTTTTATGCATCAAAGAACAGAATTCAATATAAATCAGTATTCAATATTATGTTTAAATCGATTTTACTGATTCTTTGAGAAAATATTGAAAATCCTACAGTAAAGAATTGATTACTCCATCAATTTCTTATCAGAACTGCATAATGGTTTTATCCATTTTAATTTGTTTTTATTCAGATGTATTATCTAATTAGGAATAAACTCAGATTTATGTCTTTAAAAGTGCCATGTAAAGGTTTAAGTCAGTTATAAAATTACAATAGACCCAGGATAGATTTTAAATTTTAAATTCAATTTCAATATGGTCACAGACTGTAATAGAAAGCATAATGGAACTGCTATGCCACTAGTTATATTTTATTATTTATCATGGAATGTAAATGACATACAGCAGATCATAAACATAAGCAATTCACAGAAACTATATTATGGGCCTGGGAATCATTCATTAGAATAAGTGTTTGATTTGCATAGAGAGGTGACAGTTTATGCCATTCTGTGAAATTTTTTAATTTATTTACTTCTAGCCACCAAGGTCACTCCAAGTCTTCACAATGTGCACTATTTTCAAACAATCTGCCAGTATATAATATGAACATTTGACCAGAAGTCTATTTCTCTGCTATTTTTGTTATGCAAAGATCCCTCATGTTGATGTTTCATATCATACCAGGCTCAAGTTCAGTGAACCAGTGCTGGATCTAGGCCATGTCGTCTATTTTGTAAAGGCACAGTAGTAAGTTTTTATCCATTTTAAAAGTGATAAATACCAAATGTGACACTACCTTTCTATCTATCTCATATTCTATAGTCTGGATAGCAGTGTATCTGTACTCTAGAGTTGATTATACTTTGGAAGGAACCATGACAATTAAACATGTGGAGACTAAAATATGTAACTATAATTGGTGTTTCATTCATATGCATTTTCACAAATTGCTGTGCTTAGAGCTTATATTATCCAAATTGACAAACTTATTACATCATTCTCTAAAAGTCAAATAATTTGAGGGATGCTTACAGAGTATTACTCTAGAACAAAAAGAAATAGCTACTGTGAAGATTATTCTACCAGGATATTTTGAGAGTAAAACTTAAAGCAGTTCTACCATTTTCTCGAGGACTTAGCATATCTCCATTAAGGACTTTTCTGAATAAACGATTTACTCTTTTGAGCCTTCTGTTTTCCATAATTTACACTGATCTTATTAATTTTTGAATTAGGATTAAATAAGATGAATTAATTTTCCCATGTGACATTATAATCACATTCTCATTTTACTTCTTTGTGATTAAAATTAGATCACCTTGATTAGAATTTTGGGACTCCAAATCTTAAAATTTCTTTTTATTAACCTATTGGATGGCTAACTACATTTATTTGCAGTTTTCAAACTTTTAAACCTCAGAGAGCATCCACTTCTTGTAAGAAAATGAAAATATTTGTCTATGGGATTCCAGATTTGAGCGAAAAATGTATTAGCATCCCAAAGTCTTAAATATGGTGGAAATTTCTACACATTTTAAGATATGGTAAAAAAGATAAGAGTCCATCAAAAGACTAAGGCAGGCCTGGGATTTAGCTCAGTGCTGCTGCCGCCAAGCTCGCAATGTGTAAGGTCCTGAGTTCGATCCCTGGTACTACAAAAAAAAAAAAAAAAAGAAGACTAAGGCAAAGTTGACAAAAAAAACAAGATTCATGTAGAACAAGAAAACACAACTGCCATGATAGTATAAGATCTAAATTATCTAGCAATTTGCAATGAATAATATTAAATAAATATGACTTTTGATCCAATCAATTCAATCAGTTACTGATTTAGTAAGTTTTTTATTAAGAAGGAAGTCGCTTACAAAGCATACACACATCAAAATGATTATTATTCTTTGGAATGTTATAAATTTATATGTTATTAGTAAATTAATGTCATCATCATTCTTTGAGCACTTCCTTAATGTCTAGGACAATATGGTTTCCTATAATTATACATATTATTTTTTGAAAATAATAAAGTTAAGTAAACATTAAATAGAAAAGTTAAATAAAAAAATAGGACCAACATTTCTGTTTGGAATATTTGATTACATGTGTTATATATTGCATAGTAAGGTCAATGCACACACTCAAATTTACGTTCTTTAATATTTAAGACATGTCTAATTAGATATGATAATGTAGTCTCTGAGGATGGAACATATAATAAAATGATATAAAAGAGAATGGTATTTTATTTTATTTTTATTTATTTTTATTTTTTATTTTTTTGGTACTGGGGATCGAACTTGGGTCCTTGTGCTTGTGAGGCAGGTGGCAGAACCAGAGAATGATATTTTAATGTATAATTATATTTAACATAATAACTAGAGTAAGAATTTCACTTTGAGAAAAAGATGGCTATATTGTTTGGTGTATTATATCTGATCACTTAAAAATAATGACAAATGTGGTCAAAACTGAATTTTAATAAAATATACTTTAAATTTCTCAAAGTAAGCTCAACTTTTGTACACAAACATATACAAGAAAAGATCAAAATTATGGTGAATGTTAAAATATTTTAAAATTACAGTAAAAAACACATTGTCATTAATCCTCCTCAAAATAGTTCCCTTTATTTCCTACACACATTGCAACATATTTATCGCTTTGTGAAACAATTTTGGGAGTCTTCTTTCATGAGTGGTTTTACAATATGTGATAAAAAAATACAGAGAGTGCTGCTTCCAGTGCCATCCAATGGAAAGGCAAATTGTAGAAACATTATAGTATATGGTCATTCACATTATTCACCATTCTGGCACTGTGAGACTTCTGGCTCTTCTATACAGTCAAAATTATGCTGAAAGGTAAAAGTTTTTAACTGATTCGAGACACTGGAATAGCAACAATTGTGAAACAAAAGACAATCCTAAAAATGGAAATCTAGCACTGTTTCAAATGTGGCAAGAATGATGGTATAAGTGTGTTCGAAGTGAGGAAGAGTGTTTACTTTGAAAAGATTCATGAAATATGTCTTTTAGTGTAATTGTAAAAAATGTAAATGCTCAATGTAATTTTAATCACACAAATGTTCACTCTAATTTTAATCACACAAAAATATATATGTTGCAATATCATATACATGAACATATTTAACATAAACAACTCTATAATATATATGTACACATATTACATATAGTTCATCAACTAAAAGTACAGCAGATTGATTAAAATATTTTCACTTTCCTGTCTTCAAATCCTTATGCAACATTTATTAAATAAACTATTATAAACAATGAAGTCCACTGTTTTCAACCAGCAAGGGTTCTGGAGAAAGCTTAAATGTAGATACCATGCAGAAATCATCTTTCTTAATTGGGCATATCACAGATAAAGTAGGATTAATAGGCTATTAGCCTCTGCATTTAATAGGATGCTCTGACATTTCATCTATCATATTTGAATTTCATAAGGAAGGTGAAAACTTTACAAATCCTTCAATTTATCTTGTGATGTAATATAAGAAAGCAAGTTGCTATCTTGTTCATTAACTTATAAAAAGACTTAAAATTTCTATAAATAGAAACTATAATAAATTTGAAGAACATTTATCATGCTAAAATGAACCCAAATGGCAATAGCTGCCCTACTTCCAGAGAAAAATGATGCTTTGAAGTTTGATAAATGAAAATATTTTAACATTTATCTTTAAGACATTGTTCTCAGGTTAGGGTGTGATTATTAATTAGCAGATATGTAACACACATTGTTGGAAAAATGAGTAAAATTTAAAAGAAAATTTAAAATTAGGTGATTTTTATTTTGTCTTAATTCTGTAACTTGAATTTAGAAAAAATTTCAATGTACTCAGAATCAATGAGGGAAAATAGAAGGATATTAGCTTTTATTTGTCCCAAATATTTCCAATTTTTAATTTTTTAATTCAGTCATCATCAAATATTTAAGTACTTACATGTTCTAGGATAAAATATGACAGTATATTTTTATGTCCTGTAAAGAAGGCAATGCACAGTGTGGAATGTTATCAGAGGATGCTGACACGGTAGGTCATTTGATCAGGAAATGACATCTCAAGGGAGATTATAGCTGAACAGAAACCTGGATTGAATGATGGAGTTAGACATTATAGCATGAGTGTTATGAGGAATATTAGCAAATGCAAAGCCATGGGTAGGAGCATAATTTTCTTTTTTTTGAGATTAGGAATAAAGAATGTCATATGGAAAAAATGGGAAGAAATTAAAGAAATGTTTCAAACTTTATTGCCAGAAAAATTATATTAGATTTTAGTTGGAAATACCTCCCTTTGTGTGCTAAATGATTAAATGACAAAGATAGCTTCAGTGAATACAAATGAAGATACCACATATAAAACTGTAGACTGTTGTACAATTGCGTAACTTAACCTAATCATATGGGCAAAAATTAAACTTGGAGTCACAGCAAAATACTAATAAATGAAATTTGCCTCATGAAATTCAATTTATTTCATTTTTAACAAGTTTTAAGAGAAGAACTGTAGCATATATTATTTTATTGTTTTTAATAATAGAATAATAATTGAAGAAAAGAGTGGAAATAAAGCTTTTGTAAATGGGAGCAGTATAAAGATTTGGAAAGAGCAGGAAGGGCTGGGAGGGGTAGAGAACGATCAAAAGAAAAAGAGAATTAAGATATCTTATGTAAGTATACCAACTCCTCATGATGAATGCAATCTTTATGTACTGCGAACATGTACTAATTTTTAAAAAACTCAAGAAATTATCATATTACCAACCTAATATTCTTTAGGTACTTGTAATTATGGTATTTTAATTCCTCCAATTTCTTAATTTCATTTCATACCCATCGTATTAATGAAATTAATATCAAAATCATGAGAAGTCATAACATATTAAGATAATGAGACGTATGCCCACTTTTGAATACAGCTTGTTTTGTTGACCTGTTGCAAAGAGAATAAATACACACCATGGGAATAAAATGGCTTCCTAATAAGAGGGCACTGAAAATTAATCCTAGGAACTTGTTTTGTGTTGGGGAATTTTTTTTCTTCTATTTGTTTTTTTAAAATAATATTGGTACATTTTAGATATACAATGCAATGACATTCATCATTGGAAATTTGTACATTTACATAATCTCTCTTGGTTCTTATTTTTTCCCCATTCCCCTATTCTCCCTTCAACCCCTCCATCCCTCCCTATTTCTAAGACTTCGTTTCCATTTTTTCATTTTCTTATATGAATTCCATTCCCTTCTTTCCTTTCCCCCACCCTCCCACTTCAGCTTCCCCTTTGCCCCTTTTCTTACTATTTCACACCATCTATTATACCCTTTAGTCCTTATTTACACTTTGAGCTTTTCACAGCGGAGAAACTATTCAGTATTTACACGTGTGCCCTATTTATTTCACTTAAGAGTATCGCCACAATGTGCATAGTTAGCTATAAAAGTCTCTAATTTCTCATTTTCAATGGCTAAGTAGTTCTCCATTTTATAAAAATAAATTTTTCTTTATCTAGTCTGCAGTTGATGGGCAAGTGGGCTGCTTCCAAGCTTTAGCTATCACAAACTGTGCTGCTATGAACATGGGAGCACATATATCACTGTGGTATGATTCTTAATTCTTTGGGGAAGATACCTAGCAGGAGAATAGCTGAATCAAGTGGGACTTCAAATCCTAGTTCTTTGAGGTATCTCCATACTGATTTCCACTGTGGTTGCAACCAGTCTACATTAACACCAGCAATGGAGCAGTATTCCTCTTTCTCCACAGCCCTGCCCCGCCCCCGCATTTGTTATTGGTTGATTTTATGATAACAGCCATTCTTTCTGGGGTGAGGTGGAATCTCGGTGTTTTTTCATTTGCATCTCTCCAATGGGCAGTGATGTTGAACATTTTTCCATATGTTAAACTATTTCTACTTCTTTGTCTGAGAAATGCCTGTTCATTTCAGATGCCCATTTTGGATTGGGTCTTTAAATCTGGGAAGTCTGATATATTCTAGATACTAGACTTTTGTCTGAGGGACAGCTGATGAAAAATTTTTCCCTCATTGTGGGTTGTCTCTTCACACTGCTGGTGGTTTCTCTTGCTGTGCAGAAGCTTTGTAGTAAGAAGAGATCCCACTTGTTGATTGTTTGTGCTAGTTCATGGACAACTGAGGTTTTGTTCATAAAATCTTTCCCTACACTAATAGCTTCAAGAGTTCTACCTAACCTCTGTTCCATCTGGTTCAGCATTTCTGTTTTAATATTTAAGTCTTTAATCCATTTTGATTTTAGTTTAGTGCATGGTGAGAGATATAGGTCTAGTTTTAATCTTTGGCATGTTGAAACCCAATTTTTCCAGCAGCATTTATTAAAGAGGCTATCTTTCTTCTAGTGAGAGTGTTTGGCTCCTTTGTCAAAGATGAGATGGTTGAGTGTGTCTGGAGTTGTTTCTGCGTCTTCTAATCTGTTCCACTGGTCCTCAAGTCTGTTTCTTCGCCAGTACCATGTTGTTTTTAATCACAGTAGCTTTGTAATATAGTTTCAAGTTGGGGATTGTGATACCCCCTGCCATGTCTCTGTTGCCTAGAATTGATTTTGCTATTCTAGGTCTCTTCTTGTTCCAAATGAATTTTTGGTTTGTTTTCTCCAGGTCTGTGAAAAATGCTGCTGAGATTTCAATTGGAATTGCATTGAATCTATACAGCAGTTTTGGAAGTATGACTATTTTCACCGTGTTGATTCTCCCTACCCAGGAGCAAGGGGATGTCTTTCCATTTTCTGATATCATCTTCAATCACTCTTTTCAGAGTGCTATAGTTTTCAGAGAAGAAGTCTTTGATTTCTTTTGTTAGGTTGATTCCTAGGTATTTCAGTTTTTGGATGCTATTTTGAAAGGAATTACTTGCCCTATTTCTCTCTCAGTGAGTCTGTCATTGCTGTAGAGGAAAGCTATTGATTTGTGTGTATTGACCTTGTATCCAGCTATTCTACTGAATTTGGTTATGAAGTCTAGAAAACTTTTGTGAAGTTCTTGGGGTCTTCTATATAGAGTATCATGTCATCTGCAAATAAGGACAATTTGACTTTTTTCATTTCCTATTTTTATTTCATTTATTTCTTTCTCTTGTATAATTGTTGTGGCTAATGTTTCCAAAACTATAATGCACAGGAGTGGTGATAGTAGACATCCTTGTCTTGTTCCTGATTTTGGTGTAAAGGGTTTCAGTTTTTGACCACTTAGTATGATATTGGCTATTGGTTTTTCATAGATGGCTTTTATCAGATTGAGGTAGAGACCGTCTATTCCAATTTTTTCTAGGGTTTTTATCATAAATGCGTGCTGGATTTTGTTGAATGCTTTTTCTGCATCCATTGAGATGATCATATGGTTTTTGTCCTTGGCTCTATTGATATAGTATATTACATTTATTGATTTGCTTATGTTGAACCACCCTGTATCCCTGTGACAAATCCCACTTGTTCAGGGTGTATGATCTTCTTGATCATCTTCTTCATACTATCTGCCAGTATCTTAGTAAGGATTTTTTCATCTACATTCATTAGTGAGATTGGCCTATAGTTCTCTTTTCTGGTTGGCTCTTACTCTGCTTTGACGATGAAGGTGATGCTTTCTTCCAGGATTGAATTCAGGAGTATTACTTCCTTTTCAATTTCATTGAAGAGTTTAAAGAGTAGTGGCAGTAATTCCTCTCTAAAGGTCTTGTAGGATTCAGCACTGAAGCTATTAGGGCCTGGGCTTTACTTAGTTGGTAAGTTTTTAGTTATGTTTTCAATTTGATTGATTGATTTTGAGTTATTTAGAATTTTTAGGTCTTCTTTGTTCAAATTTGATAACTCATACATATCTAGGAATCTGTCCATTTCTTCAGTGTTTTCCATTTTATTAGAGTACAGGTTCTTGAAGTAGGTATTGATGGTCCTCTGGATTTCTGCTGGGTCCATTGTAACTTCACCCTTTTCATTCCTAATTGCATGGATTTGGGCCTTTAATTCCCTTTTTTGATAAGATTGGCTAAGGGTTTGTCAATATTGTTTATTCTTTTGAAGAACCAACTCTTCGTTACATTGTTTTTTGTAACATTCTTTTAGTCTCCATTGCATTGATTTCTGCTCTGATCTTTATAATTTCCTCCATTGTATGCACTTTGAGTTTATCCTGCTCCTCTTTTTCTAGAAGCTTGAGGTTCAGCAGTAGCATCAGCATCAGTATAAGCATCAGCTCGCTCTGTTTTCCTGAGTATTCACTGCTATGAATATCCCTCATAAGACTGTTTTCTCTGTGTCCTATAGATACCGATATGTTGTATTGTCATTGTCATGTAATTGTAGGAACTGTCTGATTTCTTCTCTAATTTCCTCTGTGACCCATTGGTTATGCAGAAGTGTGTTGTTCCATTTCCATGTGTTTATCAAATTCTTGTGGTTTCCTTTGCTATTGATCTCCAATTTCATTGGACTATGGTCTGATAATATACAGGGCATAACTTCAATTCCTTTGCAGTTACTTAAACATGTTCTATGAGCGAGTATGTAGTCCATTTTGGAGAACAACCCATGTGCAGCTGAAAAGAGTCTGTATTCTGATTTTGTTGGGTGGAACACTCTGTAAACATCTGTTAAGTTCATTTGTCCAAGACTTTGAGTTCTAGTGTTTTATTTTTTGTCTAATTGATCTATCTATTTGTGACAGTGAGGTATTGAGTTCCCCTACTATTATTGCATTAGTGCTTATTGATTTTTCATGTCTGTTAGTATTTGTTTTATATAGTTGGGTGCACTAGTGTTTGAGTTTCCCTACCATTATTGTATTAGTGCTTATTGATTTTTCATGTCTGTTAGTATTTGTTTTATATAGTTGGGTGAATTAGTGTTTGGTACATATATATTTATGGTTGTCATCTCTTCCTCTTGGATTGTTCCCTTTACAAGCATGTAGTGTCCTTCTTTGTCTCTCTTAATCAGTGTGGGTTTGAAATCCACTTGATCTGCTAAGAGGATAGCTACTCTTGCTTTTTTTGGTTTCCTGTTGCATCCAGTTGTGTTTTCCACCCTTTAACTTTCAGTCTATAAGTTTCTTTTTGAATTAAGTTTGTTTCTTGTATACAGCCTATTGTTGGATCTTGGTTCTTGACCCATTCTGCCAGTCTATTTCTTTTGATTTGTGGATTGAGACCATTAGCATTGATGGTTATAACTCTTCTGTATTGGCTTAATTTTGTCATGACTTTTTCTTTTTGTTGGATTCTCCCCCTTTGTGTTTAATTTTTTTTCATGCCCAATAGATTCATTCTGCTGGGCTTCTTGGGGTTGCGATCCTCATTGTCTTTTCCTAGAATATCGTCAAAATTTTTTTGGAGTGCTGGTTTGGTATTCATGAAGTTCCTAAATTGCTCTTTGTCAGTATCTTATTTCTCCATCTATTTTGAAAGATGGTTTTTCAGGATATATCCATCTGGCTTGGAGGCTGTTTTCCTTTAGGGCTTGAAATATGTCACTCCCAGCTCTTTTTCCCTTGAGCTTTTGTATTGAGAACTCTGCTGTGATTCTGGTGGGATTTCCTTTGCTTGTGATTAGTTTCTTTTCTCTAACAGCTTGTAGAATGTTGTTCTTTTGTTGGGTTTCTGGCATCTTAACTATTATATGCCTATGTTTACTTTTTTTGATCAATACTATTTGGAGTCCTATATGCCTCATTAATCTGTATGTCAAGTTCTTTTCCCCTGCTTGGGAAGTTTTCTTGCATCACTTCTGTGAATAGTTTTTTTTTTTTTTAATACCATTTGCATTTTCTCCTCTTCATTGACTCTGATCATTCTTATGTTATTCTTCTTTGCATTGTCTAGTAGCTGTCTGATTGATTTCTCATGGTTCCTTACAATTTTTAAGCAACTTTTCTTTTCCTGGTCACTAATTGCAGTCCTGTCTTCTATATCTGAAATTCTGTCCTCACATTGGCTCATTCTGGTGGGTAAATTTTCAGTGGAGTTTTTAATCTCCTGGAAACCTGTTTGCATCTGTTTTATGGATTCCATTTGTTTTCTATGTTGGGATTCCAACATGTTCCTCAGCTCCTCTATTTTTTTTAAATCTGTGTCTGCTCTGGATTTATTAATCATGTCTTTCACTATGGGCACAATCTACGTTGTTATCTGCGAAATTATTTCTGATTTCATTTCTTCCAGATCCTTATTTGTTGTCAGTTCAGGGAGTCCAGGTGGTTGAGTTTCAGATTGTTCCATCTTGTTTCCCTTTCGGGTTGCTTCAGGTGATCTGGGAGTTTGGTTTTGAGACTTGTTTGTGTGTCTTCTCATTCCAACACCAGTGGGAGGAGGTTTGGCTGATGTGTGTGTTGCTGGAGTCCGCCTGGCTCACCTCCTCAGCTCTGGGGGGACTATGCTCGTTGGCACAGAGGGCAGTGGTATAGTGACCTGAAAGTCTTGCCTCCTCAGCACTGGGAGGGCCCTGCTCCTTGGTGCTGGGCGTGGTGTTATGGGAACCTGAAAGGCTCATCTCCTTGGTGCTGGCTGGGCTCTGCTCCCTGGCAGTAGGGGTGGTGGTATGGTGGCTTGAAATGTTCCAGGGAATATTTTTTAGAAGTTTGAAGAAGTGGAGCTTGTTCTACATTGGATTCTATCAGAGGTAGAGATGATACTACAGTAGGATATCTCTATTTCTTATTATGAAATAGGGGAGAAAAATATGAGGCTGCAGTTGCTACTAACAAAGGTATAGTTATATTTTTATAAGATTAAGTGGTCATTTTTCAGTCTGGATAATGTCACTATTTTCTCTAAATTTATACATGAGTGGAGAGTAGTCATTTTTTATTTAATGACTTCACAGCAGGTACTTTTTAAACAATTATATAAAATTATTTATGAAGAGTGCCATGGTATAACTGTGAGTGCCATAGAAGTTCTGAGTAACCCTAAACCACAAATCAGATAGTAGGCCCTCAATAGACAGCAAGTCTGACTTAAACTTGAACTTCCAGCCCAGATCCCAGAAAATATGAGAAATAAAATATGTGCTTTATATGTTACCCAGTCTATGATATTTTGCTATAGCAGCACGATAAATAAAAACACTTTTTACTCTATTGATCTAATATTTATGAGTCATACAAATTTTAAAATACAATAAATTTTTGGTTTGTTGATTCTTTTTACTCACCAATAATCTGGTTCTTTTTCTGTGAAATGTTTTACACCTTAAATTTTACTTAACAATTTTTCTAGAAATAATCATGTAATAAAATATCTTTTATATAAGTAGTAGCCCTATTACATATGTTTTTCTACCATTTATTTTCAACCACTTTTCAAATTTATATTTGAAATATACATTTGTATGAAGCACATATTTATTTTTAAGTAGTCTGAAACACTAATTTTTTAATGCAAACTGGTAGTCTATTTGCTTTTAGGCTAGCATCAGTTATATTTAAGGTTAAACCTTTCACTTCACATTGCATTTTATTTGTACCACCTAGACTTTGTCACATTTTCTTTCCTAAGTAGGTCCTTTTGATTATTCAAGTATTTGATTATTATTCAAATTATCAATTCATATTTGATTTAAGACTATTGCAAAATAAACTTAGGCTGATACCATAAAGTATGGTCGTTAGGAATTTATTTTCTGCTCTTACATACTCTCCACAGCTCTAGGTAAGTAGTCAGTCCTGTCACTATACATTTTGAAAGTCACACTATGCCAGATATCAGCCTCAGTTTTCAGAGTATTGGGAAATTATACTTCCTCTTGAATTTCACATAAGAGATGATTGAGTAGGAAATCCTAGAGAAAATTCTCACCTAAAAATTTTGAAACTTTAACTAGGATAAATAGTTGATAGCCAGAGGTAGTCTTGTTTTAGCACAGTGATTAGCAAGATCCAAATGTGGGGAAAATCCTTAAAAAGGAAAGTTTGGTCTGTTATGTAATTTTAATCATATACTTTATGAAAATCAGTCTTGGACATAGAAAAGTGCCTTACATTCAGTGTCAGGTACAACCAGAATAATTTTATATGCATAAACAGAGCTCAATATTGAATTATCCCTTTGTATCAAGTTAGTAATATAATTTGTTGGAATAAATTATTAAATATTTTCAGTAATATATTGAAAAGTAAGTGAGAAACTACAATAAAACACAGAAACATTTCTACAAATGCATCACTAAATATTTTAACTGTTACATTGTCATTAATTTATAGAGTATAATGGCTATCATAAAACATGATTAAGTATCTAGATTCAGGAATAAACTCATTAAATTAAACTAATAATTTAATAACAGCTACTACATCTTCAAAACAGGCTGAATAGATTTTACAAAGTTAGTGCCACCCAATTAGTAATTAAAGTGTATCTTAACACATAGCATTTTCTTCATAATATTTCTGTTGAATTACTTATACTTGTTCACATGAAACACAGTAATTATAGTTGTTAAATTTTTGTTGTCCAGCTTGTCCTTTTGCATTTCAACTTGATATTTTAATAGAAATATTATAATATGTAATGAACAGTAGTTGCTACTAATGTGTAACTTTAATAAAAGGAAAAAGCTTCCTTATGTTTTGTTAAGTGTCTACATAAAGTTTAATATGAAGAATGAGTTCAACAATCAGGCTTTTATTTTTTCTTACATTTTATATTTAGAAGATAGGAAATCTGAATTTACAACTTTGGGAATCCTGGAAAGACCTAAAATTTTTTGATACAGAATTCTTGTCCTTCTAATCCAAAGGTGTAAAATTATTGATATCCATATTTTTGCTTTCACCATATAGTTAATTATTCAATTATTTCACTTATCTTACAAAGACTAATGGATATTCTATTTTTCTTTGTACAAAATATTTATTTATTCATAATTTACTATGGAAGTAGTGTACAGGTTTTAATCATGCCCAATAATATATATATGTGTATATATATATATGTGTATATATATATATGTATATATATATAAAAATTTTTTTGCCTATACTTTGTGCTACCTTTTGGTACTATGTTAACAATGTATTATTATTTGAAAAAGTTGCAAGTTTTCAAGATATAAATATAACCTTGATATGACATTTGACTAAATTGTTTCAAATTTCATGCAAGAATCAATTTTTCAGTCACAGAGTTTGATGTGAAAAATGTAATTTCATTTTTCTACTTTAATCTAGTTTTCTAACTTGAATATTTATTCTTCTTAGATTTGTATTAAAATCAATGACTTTCAGAAAAATTTATTTTAATTTTAGCCTAGGGCCTGGGATTTAGCTCAGTGGTTCTGCCACCTGCCTCTCAAGTGCAAGGTCCCAAGTTCGATCCCCAGTACCAAAAAATACTAAAAAAACAAAAAAAAACTTAGCCTAAAGCAGTGATTGTTATGTAATCTCGGGTTTTTAATTGAGTCATAAGAAGGTGTAAAATTCTGTTTTCTTTCTTTATTTAAGTCACTAGAGATACCAAGACTAATAAAATAGTCACAGGTATTAATTTCCTAAAAATAGTATCTGAGAAAGTAAATAAACAATACAAAATAAGTAGAAAAATAAGAAAATTTAGATAGCTTTATAAATAAGTGAAAATATTGTGAAAAACAGAATGGGATCTATTTTGGAGATTGGTACAAGATAACATTTTTGACAAGATATAATGGAGCTAGAAACATGAAATATAATCCGCATGTTTTCATAAATGCTTTAATGGTCACTTACTAACACTGGAAAATGTAAAAGCAATGTATTATGTTTGTTGTAGATCAGATTCAGGGATTCTGCTTTTTAATCCTTAATATGCATTTAATCATTAGATTTGTTTTTTATTTTGGATACATTTGGTTTTACAAGTAACAAAACCACAGACCCTGGTTATTAATTTGATCTAGGAATAGTTAAAATAGAAAATTTTAAAAATAAGCATGGTTTTAAGTTGCAGGTCTTTAGTAGATGATGGAAAGAAACTGCTTATGGAGACATTTAGTAGATTAAATTTGGTGTACTAATTAAGATTCTCCCATGTGCTAGTAAGACAATGCCAAAAACATTGTCTCAGACAAAAACATAGTATTTTCTCACATAGAATGAAATCCAGAAGAGTAATGCAGGGGGAGATGTTACTAATGGTATCATGATACTGACAGTAAAAACTCTAAATTTTTGCAGATGGTAAAATAAATTACTACTTTTGCACCTCAAATATATTTATAAAAACATTTAATATTTACTTTTGGTTATTATGTAATATTCACAGAAGCATATTTATACTCTTTCCTCAAAATTTCCCTAATTACAGTGATTTCCTTTATATTGGTTAGAAATATATTACTTCCTGTTGCTTGGGCTAAGGAATATGGACTTATTTTATTTTTTCTCACATATTATCTCTAGAATGTACATTTTATTTCTGTATCCTTATCATTTTGAGATTTTTGTTTTGATTTAGAGACAGGGTCTCACTATGTACCCTAGGCTGGCCTGGAACTCTCAGTGATCCTCCTGCCTCAGCCTCCAGCATTCCAGAATTATAGGGGCATGCAAACGCACCTGGCTTATATTTTATTTTGTAAACTTCATAATATATCCAAATTCCAACTAATTTTTTGATGTCTCCTGGATAAAACCATTCTTAAATTTGACAATATGATTTTTTTTCATTCTTACTTCCCTCTAGCTTATTCTCAATCTAGAAGCCTGAGAAAATCTTTAAAAATGAAAATCAAATGTTTCTTTGATTATGTCTCTGAATTTGTGATTTGCCACTCTTCTGTCAATCTCAGCTTTCTATCCTTGAAATTTCTTTAACTGCCTTTGAGTAGTGCCCTTAGAGGCTGGTCATTTCACTGACTATCCTGCTTACTTGAAATTGTCTTTCTTCAGATAGCCTATGGTCTACTCCCTATATGTTGTAAATCTTATCTCAATTTTTTAATACCCAGTGAGTCATTCTTATTTAATCCATCTTGATTGAATTATGTACCATGCTATGGCAAATTGAATATTTGTGACCCTCTCCCGAAAATGTATATGCTGAAATCCTAACTCCTGATGTGATGTCATAGTATTAGGAGGAGGAATTTGGGGGAAGAAATTAGGTAATGATGAAGAAGCAGTCATGAACAGGACTAGTGCTCTACACAAGGGACTTCAGAGAGTTCTCAAGTCCTCTTTCTCTCATATAAGGATACAAGAAGAAGTCAATAGCCTGAAATCTAGAAGAAGTCTAAGCTTGACCAGTTGGCAGTCTGATTTCAGAACTGGTGAGAAATAAATGTCTTTTGTTCTTAGGTTGCCAAGTCTCTTATGTTTTATTATAGCAGCCCATTCTAAGATACATACCATCACCCTGAACGTATTCTTATTTACTTTGTGTTTACCTATTTTTCTTTTCACATGTATTGCTGTTCAATACCATAACAATAAATTATTTTTGTGTATGTCTGCCATACTGGAGTTAAGCTTTTTAAGGGTAGTCTTTTTTTATATTATAATCTTAGTAACTATAATATTTCTTATCATATGATGGCTCTTAATTAGTTAAAGATTAAAGAGTTAAATGAAAGCAAACTTAAGATAAAAGAAAAATGATAATAAATTCAGCTACTATTAAATACCATAATTGGAAATACATGTGAGATGCCTATCAGACACTTCACAGTTAATGTTGAAAATGAGGCGAGAATGTTCAAGGAAAAATTGGGATCTGGATATTTTACTGCAGAAATGGTGTTCCACATAATCATAAGCAATATTGTATCTTATCACATTCAGGTAAATGTATATAATTTACTTTAAATTCTAAAGTTAGAGATGGGTCCATGACTCCTGAAAATTTTATTTAAAATATATGTAGAATGAAATAAATTAGTATTATGAGACATATATACACATATGCATGATACAGTATTACTTATATAACTTCACTTTTATTTCATATAACTAAAAAAAGAGCTTGAATTGGTGATATATAAATCCCTTTTCAATATATAAATCCCTTTTACAAGTCCATCTGTATCATTACTAAAGCCAAAACAATCATTTCCTCCTTCTGATACTAATGAAATTCTAATCTCTTGTTTTTAATCTAATGAATATGTTCTAGGATCTTTTCAAAATTTACAACTTTGTGGGTTTGAAATGCTAAGAGAAAATTTTAGCAGTAGGTGTTTTGTCTTTTAAATGCATTAATTTAAAAATGAATTAAACTGTAAGATTTTCTCTTCTAATAAAGTTTGTAGAATCGTAGATTTTATAATCTATATAATTATAGATCTCTTTCTTAAGTACTTTCTGTAATGAACTCTGTAGACAGAGCCTATTCTCTAGCCAATATTTACTTTTCATTTTAAAACATCGAATACAGCACCATCTAGCAACTTCATCTTATTTGTTTAGTAGAAAATGTTTTAAAAGTATAGGAAATTTCTACAGATTTTTAAGTATTATTGGTAGGTAGAGATTCTTATGTGTTATTGTGAAACATAGTATCTTTCTAATGCTCTGCAATTCATTTCAATATTGAACTTCTACTTCCATATTAAAAGGAATGGTGAGAGTACATCTTAATGCCTATTCCCTGTAGGACTAGGATTTCAGAATTTTATTTCTTAAATAAATTTTGTTGCTAGTATTACAAATAGTATTTATTCTTCGATAGCCCCTGTTTTAATTTTAGAAGTTTTAGTGGAAATAGCGGTTGAAATTATTCAAACTACACTTAGATTTAGTAAAATCATAGTTTGTGTTGAAACTATTAATATAATGTACTTTTCTATGTTTCTTAGAATTGAAATATATTTCTAAATATTGAAACTTTTTTGTGTTTCATATTATTTCTCCAAAAACATACATGGTTCTGCCATAACCTTTTCATAATATGTGACACAAAATTTTATTCATCATTTATTCATACTTAATTGTGGCTATGAGCCTTTTACTTTGGGGAAATTATCGCATAAATTGATTTCTGAAAGAATTGATTGTCTTTTTTGAAATTTCAATATAAAAGTGAATGATAATTTTCCTAAAACCTATTAAGAAACAAACAAAAAGTATTTTGTCACAGTTAATTGTCCAATTCAACTGTATTACTATGCTTGAAAAGAAAATTCACAGATTATTAAACCTAGGCTTTGGAATTTTGAAACGGGCATTTAAATATGATATACCATAATACTATTAAATTAACTATCTTTATTTTATATTATAGTTGAGTTATTATATGGGTATTTTTGGTGTATATAATTCAATTAAGGAGTGTTGTTCAATTATTAAGGGAGCATTAAAGAATATATGTCAGGATAATTGGCTAACATACATTTTGGGGAATGAGACTGTTGAACACAAACATGCATATGTGACCATGTTTTGTGGTTTGGGAATTATTATACTAATGAATAAAATTGTTTGAGAAAACTATTCATTTTAATATGCTTTGATATCTGTAAACAATTTTGAAAAATATTGGGCTGAGGATTTAGCTCAGTGGTTCCACCACCTGTCTTGCAAGCGCAAGGTCCCAAGTTCGAACCCTGGTACCAAAAAAAACAACTTTTGAAAAATACTTAATAAATCAACCTTTATTACACTTTTCAACTAATATAGGTGTTTGGGGGTGTAATTCCATTATAACTGAAGGAATAATTTAAGCATATAAAAAACTGCCCAATTCCATTAGTGTTAAAGCGAATTGGAAATAAGACCACTAGATAGTATTTCAAGCATTTTTAGAACTGCTAAAATTAAACAGATTGACTATAGGAAGTATTAGAGAGTGTAAAAAACTGAAACTTTCATATACTGTTGGTATTGAAGTAAAATATTTCAAGTACTTGGAACTTTTTTGGTGAAAAATATAGACATCCCTTTAGTATTTGGGAAATCCCAGTCCTCTATTTGAATTTCCTTCTCTTTTCTTGACAATGCTTACTCTTTTCTGACATCTTTCAGTGTTGTCTGAGACCTAGTTATCTTTTCTATCAAAAAATTATCCTTGGGCTGGGAATTTAGCTTAGTGGTGCCGCTGCCTGCCTTGAGAGCACAAGCTCCCAAGTTTGATCCCAGGTTCAAAAAAAATAATCCTTAAGAAATTATGTCACATTTCATATTTAAAATGCTACATATAATGATAAATGTACAAATTTTTGTTCAACTTCCTCAGCCTTAACATTATTTCCTATATCTAGTTTATAAATATTTGACTTTTTGATACTCACATGACACCTATTTACCAAAATAAGTAAAGTGGATTGCTGTCCACTTGTATACACACACAATCCACACACACACACACACAAACTTTCTTTTTGGTTTTCTAATCATAATAATCCCTACTGTTCAACTAGCGTCTCAAGGAATATCATAGGAAAAAAATTTGACTCCCATATTTTCTCATGTGCATACAAAATCAGTTAGGTCTCATTAATTTATTATATTCCTGTTGCATATACTAGGCAATGAACAATTATTTGTGATATTACTTATAATACAATAGTGCAATAGACTTTTGAAGTTCTGGGGCTGTGGATTAGCTCTGCATCAAGTTAGGTGATGGTGTATAGGTGTATATGTCCATTTTATATGATGACTGCTAACTGAGTTATAGCCTATTGGTTTGCTCTTCTGATTCCAGACCTATCAGTGCATACAAGCACATCACATGAGCCAATTCATGGACATAACAGTTTGAATATGCCCTCTCCAAACTCTGGTGTTGAAACTAGAGTTCCGCATGTGGTGGTCTAAAATGTGAGGACTTAGCTGGGAATGGTGTCACATGTGTAATTCCAGCACTCTGGGAGTTTCAGGCAAGAGAATTGAATTTCAAAGCCAGCCTGGACACTTTAGTGAATTTCAGAGACCCTGTCTCAAACTACAAAAATTTAAAAGAATCCAGTGGAGGAGACGTAGCTCAGTGTAAATGTCCTGGGTTCAATCCCCAGTACTAAGAAAGAACAGAGAAGAAAAGAAAGAAAGAAAAGGAAAGAAAAGAAAAGGAAAGGAAAGGAAAGGAAAAGAAGAAAAGAAGAGAAGAAAAAAGAAAAGAAAAGAAAAGAAAAGAAAAGGGAAAAGAAAGAAAGAAAATGTGAGGCCTTTAAGAGGGAATTAAATCATGAGAGATTCTTCCTTCATGAATAGGATAAAAGGCCTTTACAAAAGGGACTTGATTGAGGGTGTTTGTCCTTCTTTTGCTCTTCTGCCTCTGCCATGCAGACAAGTATTTGTACTGTCTGAAGGATATAAAATTTAAGGCTTCATTTTGAAAGCATAGGCCAGATCGTCACCAGAAAAGGAATTCACTGGCAACTTGTTCTTGGACTTCCCAGCCTCTAAAATTGAAAGAGATAAATTTCTATTGTGTGTAAGATATCCCATATCAGGTATTCTGTTATAGCAACCCAAAATGGACTAGGATAATATATAATTCCTTATATATTTTAATGGTCTCTAACATCTCATTAACTGATCATACTTTAAACATATAATACTTTCCCATCCCTACTGTGCCTAAATACACTGGCCTTATTGCAAGTTTAAAATTGGCCAGATTTGCTAGTACTAATTTGAAGATTTTGCATTTGTTATTTCTTCTGCTAGCAGTACTCCTCTTTCCTCCATTTGTGTGTCTCACATTCTTAGTTCTTTCATGTCTTACACAAATGTTGCCTTCTCATGAAGCTTTCTTACACATACTCCCACTTACCTTTCTTTGGTTTATTTATAATTTAAAAAATTATTGCATTCAAGCTTCAGAAGGAATATTTTTGTTGTTATTTTTGTTTTCTGTATAATCAGAGACTTGAAAATTGTCTGGTACATATGAATTGATTAAAATATTAATTAAATATACATTTTTATTTCAAATGCCTATCCACATATGAAGTATATCAAAATTTTATTCACCATGAGTTTGATATTTATAGGTAACTGTCACAAAAGAAGAGAAAATTAAAGGGAATAAGATTAGTTATATGAAATTTATTAAAATAAGAAACCATAAAATCTGTAGTAAATAAGGAAGAAAATGCATTCATTGAAGTGTTGAGATGGATGGAGTCACATAGTCACACTTCTATGAAATTCATTAATTTTATGTGCAAGGAAAACTAAGCTTCACAGTTTTACTACCTTGTAAATTTTATACACTTAACTAGGGACATGATGAAAAATTTTCTTGTTTTGATTCTTGTTCCTGAAATTTAAAATATTCAACCTCATATATTTCCATAGTCATTTACTTGCGTAAATATGGACTAAAAGAAAACAGAGATAACAAATGAGAATGATTATCATAGAAAATTTTAGTAGCATTAATTTAGTAGCATTTTTCCCTGAAATTATAGAAATCATGAATAAGCCTTAGGCAAATTTAGAAAGTTTTAATACATATAGATTTTAAAACACGTTTTTTAGAACAGTTTTGGACATCAAAATGTATAGGAAAGTATAAGTAATTAATGTATACTCATTGTTCTCAGTACATTCAGATTCTTCTGTATTATCAATGTGTCCTACCTGAATCATACAACTTTTACAATTGATGAAACTATGCTAAAATCATTACACATATTCCCTAGTTTATATTAGGGTTTACTCTTGGCATTGTACCTGCTATGGGCTTGAATAAATGTATAACAACATGCATTAATAAGTATCATACCTTCCCAAGCATTTGAACTTCCCTGAAAGTCCTCTGTGCTCTGACTGTTCAATACTCCTACCACAACCCTAACCTGCGACAAATACTGAGCCTACTTTTTCCTTTTTCAGAATATCATACAGCTGGAATCATACAAAGGGTAGCTTTTTCATATTGCCATCTTTTACTGAATATTAATTTAATAATATTAAATCGATAATTTTTATAATTTAAATTTAATAATTTAAATTTCCTTTATACATTTTTTCTTGGCTAGATTGATCATTTCTTTTAGCAATGAACATTTCATTGTCTGGATGTATCAGATTGTGATGGTTAACTTTAAGTGACAACTTGACTGGGTCATGGAATATTTAGTGAACTTAAAGGGTATTCATTCTCATTCTCTCTCTCTGTCTCTCTCTCTCTCTCTCTTCCCTTCCTCCCTTTTTTCCCTCCTTCCTCTCTCAGAGTTGGGACCCTGTCCTCCTGTGGCCCTTGAAGGTCAAAATTCAAGGTCTCTCGCTTTGAGATTACATTACTTACCCAGTGTCCCCTTCTCCAGGTTTTTAGGCCTTCTGACTTGATCTGAAACTAATTTCATCACGAGCTTCTTGTTCCTGAGGCTTTAAACTTGGTCTGAATCACTTTACTAACATCTGAGAGTATCCAGCTTTCCAATAAGGAAAGGAGCTTTAGCCTATACAGGAGCTTGAAAGAATCTCCACAATAAATCTTCTCTCTTATTGATGTATTTTGGGAGAGTGCTGACTAATAATGCATGGTTCATTAATCCACCTACTGCAGAACATCTTGATTGCTCTCAAGTTTTGTCAATTATGAACAAACTGTTTTTCACATTCTGCTTCTTCATTGCTATCATACAAAATGTGATTGATTTGTAGATATTAGCCTAATCTCCTTCAACCACAATTTGTTTTGGGGATTTTGTTGCTATTGGTTCTTTGGGTTTCCACATGGATGATAATACCATTGATGAGCACTGATAGTTTTATTTCATACTATCTGAACTGTACATCTTTTATTTTCTTCTCTTTTATTGCATTATGTAGCCTTCCATTATCATATAGAAAGGCAGTGGTGAGCTGAGTATGGGGTGGCATTCCTTTAATCCAAACACTCTGGGAGGCTGAGGCAGGAGAATTCAAATTTTGAGCCCATTCTGGGCAACTTACCAAGATCCTGTTTCACAATAAAAAAAAAAAAAGTAACTGGAGAGGTAGGTCCATGTGAAGGCCCTCAGTTTGATTCTCACCCATAAAATAATACCTAAAAATTGATTAAAAAGAAAGAAAGGAAAGTATTGGTGATAGGGCATGTGTCTCATTCCTGAGTTTAGTGCAAAGGCTTTAAGATTTTAAATATTAAGTATGTTGTTAACTGTAGTTTTTAGTAGATATTCTTTAATAAGTTGAAGAAATTCTATTTTCCTAATTTACTGAAAGGGTTTTTTTATAATGAATGAATGCTGAATTTTGTGAAATGCTTCTCTTGCATCCAGACATGATCTTGCAGTTTTATATTCTTACCCTGATGGTCTAAAGGGTCACATTACCTGGGCTAAATTCTATTTCTTTTTGGCAAATAATTATTTTTCTTATCATATTAGACTTGATTGTTTAAAAATATTTTTGCATTTATGTTCATAGTACTTATTGATCTGTGACTTTATTTTTGATTTTTTTTTGGTTTTGTTTATTGTATTAATATGTTGCTGGTCCCACAGAATAAGTTAGGTATTATTCTCTCTGCTTCTATCTTCTGTAATAAATTTTAGACAATTAGTAAAATTTCTTTCACAAATGTTTGTCAGAATTCACTGTTAATTTGCTCATAGTACTTTCTTGTTTGGAAGATTGGTAATTATTAATTCCACAATCATAAAATCTATCAGGCATTTCTAACAGTGTCAATTTCTTCTTTCATGAGTTTAAGAAATACTTCAGATAATTGATCTTTTTAATCTGATATCACATTAATTTCCATTAAGCAGTTTTGAAAATATCTCTGCTTATCTTTTTATATCTATAAAACTTGTAGTAATGATAGAGAAAAGCTTTTAGATAATTTAGTAGATTGAATATTAAGGTAGTTGTAGAGGTAAAATAAGTAATGTATTCCTTTAAGATTTACTTTTCTCATAATTCTTGTTGTTTAAGGTGATGGCTATCTGACCCTTTAACCGGTGACTTTGCTATAGATAACATTTAACCTGGAAAAAAAAGTTGCAATGCTTGAGTAAATTTACAATGTATGTGCTTTAACTGTCATGTGCTTTTCATGTGTCTGTGACTATAACCATTAACAGGAACTAGTTGTAAATAGGAACTAGAATTTTACTGATTCATTAAGACCACCAGGAGTGAGATAATGGCTAAAAAGGATATTAAAAGGAAAAACTGAACAAAGGGACCAGTTTCTGGCGGTCCTGCCTGCTTCAAGTAAAGCCTTTGTTATTTATCCAGATTCTGTCTCCGTGCTTTTCTTTCCGTGATTTCCGGAACAGTAATACCACCGTTTTCAATTCTGATATTAAAATTTGTAACTTCTTTTTTCTTACTCAGCCTAAATATTTATTAATTATATTGATATTTTCAGAGAATCATACTTGATTTTGTTACATTTTTCTATAGATTTTTCTGTTTCTAATTTTACTGATTTCCTCTGTTTTTAATTATTTCTTACTTTCTGCTTAATTTGGATTTAATCATTTATTTCAGCTTCCTAAAGTAGAATCTTATATGATTGAATTTAATATTTGCTTCAGTTCTGATAAATGAAATTAATGATAAAAATTTTCCTCTCACTGCAGCTCACAAATGATGATAAGCTATGCTTTTATTTCGATTTAGTTTAAAACTGTTCCTATATTTAGCCTGGTATGGTGGTGAACCCCAGTCCTCAGGAAGCTGAGGCAGGATGATCATCGTGAGTTTGAGGCCAGCCTGGGTTATATAGTGTTTCAAGGCCAGCCTGCACTACAAAGTGAGACCCTGTCTCAAAAAAAAGAAAGCCCATAAAAAAGTTTCTATATTTACACTAAGATATGTGACATTGAAGCATGCTGTTTAAATTCCAAGTTTTGATATTTTCTGACTAATTTTCTGTAATTTAATTCTTTTGTGGTCTGAAAGAAGATTCATTGAGGCTATCACAGTTTTGAATGAGCCGTGGTTTATTACATCAATTAAGAATATGAAGAATAAACTTTTTATTTTATATTCACTTAAGGCTTCTTGATTCTTTAACCTTTTTTAAAAGGCATTGAGTTTCTGATCTTTTTGTTTTTCCTTAACATTCAAAAGACACTTCACAGGATGGTATTTTCTGTTTTTGTCCCCTTATTCTCTCTTTTTTCCCCCCTCCTTCTTTTTCTTCCTATCTTTCACACCCCTGGGATTTGAATCTTATAGAGTAAGCAAACGTTCTATCCCAGCCTTCATTATGTTTTCTTCATGTTTGCTTTGAAAATGATAGGCATATATGTAGGGTTTGTTTGGTGAGGTAGAGATGGTGAGTTTCGTCCTGCATGGCATTCTCTCATCTTCAGAGGATCTGTATCTGTGATTTGTTTTCTGACATTAATTTGGAGAAATTCACAGTGATTATTGTTTTCAATGTTTCTTTTTCTCTTCTCCTTCTGGTGTGCCCATTGGATGTAATTATACATTTTTCACTTGTCTGATGGTTCTTGGACATTCTGTCCTGGTTTGTTGTTGTTTCTGTTGCTGTTGTTGTTTAACTCTTTGTTCTCTTGCATTTCTGTTGTATATTTTCCATTGGTGTATCCTCACAATGAAGAGATCCTTTCCTCAGCCACTTTCAAACTCATAATCAGTCCATCAAAAATGTCTGTCACTTTAGTTCTTCTATAAAACAGTTTCTTAGGCTGAGTTTATTTTAGTGAATAGAAATTTATTTTTTCACTGTTCTGAAGGCTGAGAAGTCCAATATCAATGTGACAACACCTGGCAAGGCCTTTCTGGCTATGTTTTCTCAGGGAAAAAGTGAAATGAAAAACATTATTCTACCCATGAAGGCAGAATGCACATTGTCTGACTCTTCCCAGTGCTCCCATCTCTTAATACTATTATAATGAAAGTAAAAACTAAATTTCAACATGTATTTGAGGATATGAATATTAAATTAAATCCACAACAAGGCATTTCTTTGTTTTTTGTTTGTTTGTTTGTTTTGACTGAGGATTGAACCCAGTATCTTCACACTGAGCTATATTCCCAGACCTTTCTGTTTCTTATTTTGAGTCAGAATTCCCCAGATTGGGCTCAAACTTATGATTCTTCTGCCTTAGCCTCTCAGAGTTCTAGGATTATAGGTATGTACCACCATGCTGGGCCATATTCTTCATTTCTGTTACAGTGCTTTTGATTTGTTCTCCGTATTTCTCTTTGGATCTTTCTTAGGATTTCCATTTCTCTGCTTATGTAGTCTACTTGGTCATTCTGCTTTGCTCATTAGAGTCCACAGTATTTTTATAATAATTACTTTAAATTCCCTGATTATTTCAATATCCTTGCTATATTTATTTCTAATTTGGTTGTCTTTGTGTGTTATGCTGTAAGAAAACATCATAAACCATGATTATAAACAACAGAAATTCATTTCTAATAGTCATGGAGGCTGGAAATTCCATGGTAAAGGAACTGGCAGATTTAAAGTCTAGTAAAATCTGACTTTCTGATTAGAGATGCTATCTTCTTCATATATTTTCTAATCGCAGAAGAGTTGAGCAATCTCTCTCAAGCATCTTTTATAGGGCCACTAAACTGAAGCACTATATGAGGATTCTTCCTTGGTAACCTAATCAGATCCCAGGGTCTCAAATCCTAATACTCTCACCTAATACTCTCACTCTCACATTGGGGATTAGCTTTCAATATATAAATTATTGGGGGCACATGAACATGCAGATTACAAACTTATTATTTTATTTTCACAATGCCTTTCAGAATGTTTTGTAATTTTTTTGACAGATATGAGGTACTTGGAGAAAAACTACTATAAATAGGGCTTTCATAATATAATTGTAAACTGAAGAGATATGGGAGAGGCTGTATAATCCTGCCACTATGTTTCAGTCTTTTAGTGTGTCTATGTATCTGGAATGTAAACTTCACAGTTGTTTCTCACTGTTTGCTTCTGCTGAATGTGGGACAGAATGATTAGACCGTGCTGAAGTTAGGTATTCAGTTTCTGCCAAGTAAAAGTTCACAGCTGATTGTAGTTGAGTATTTTCCTTTACCCACACTAACAAAGCTCTGATAAGGCTGCAATACAGCAGTGTCCAGTTAAATGGTTTCTCTTGAGAGCAGTCCTTGTTAAGTATAGAGTGGCATGACATATTTAAAAGTGATTCCTCCATAAGTATGAGGGGAATTTTATCTGATACTCACTCTGAAAATCCACTTGAGTTCCTGGGGAAAAAACTACCAAAAGCTCCCCCTCCCTGTGGCTGAACCCTGGAGTCTCACCCTTGCCCATTCTGAATTTGCAGCAATTTGCTGTGGCTTCCATCTTCTTAGGAGCCTGGCTTCCTGGGGTGGTGTCTGCTGTGCTATGTTATAATCACTGCTTCTGCCCTTCCATCTCTCCAATTCTAAGGCTAGCAGTTTCTCTGTAAATACAATTCTCTAACAGATCTAAAGAAATGATATTTCCATTTTGGGATTTTTCTTTTAGCTTCTACTTGTTAAAATGATGTGAATACTAACACAGTATATATAGAAATGAGAATTGGAAGTTCACATTAATATTTAGTATATTTTTCAAAATATTTCAATTCTATAGATTCCAATATCAAATATTAGCTAACAGTGAAGTTCTGTCTAAATGTTCATTTTTCCCTTCCACTATGAAATAAACTTTCTCTGCATGATGAGGAAGGATATTTCATATTTCATGTGTCAATATATTTTAATACCTGTGACACATTCTAATTCCAACTTCTTATAGTGTCAAATATTACATTCTTTCTAGATATTCAATATATTTCATATCATAAACTTGCTTTATCTAAAGTCAAACTGAATGTGTCAGGCCATAATGAAATGTGTAAATGTGTTTAATTTGAAAAATTACTAATTTAAAAGTTGAAGATCAATAGCATTAAATACATTGAACTACCAATTATTTTAGAATTAGATTTCAAAAAATTAACAGTGCAGGATGGTTGTTGAAGCTGTAGGAACTATAAGAATGTTTAAACATGAAAATTTTGAAATAACTAAATAACTAAAATTTGAAAATGACTAAAGTATTAACATTTGAATTATTCTTTCTATGCTTTTTAAAAAATTTGTTTTTGTTAACACATTTAAAATCAATTTAGAAATTTACAATTTGTTGCCATCACTTCTCAGTGTTATTTCTAGTCAATAGCATACTATTTCATAACCAATATCATATTTATTGAAAAACCCTTTGATTTTCATATTTTATGTAAGAACTAAGTAAAGGATTAATGCTCTTATTAATGTTATGTAACAATTTTTTCTGGACTTTAAGTTTGCAAAGACTATTAACTCATTGCTCTTTGATTTGAAAATTGAACATTTAAACTAATAATAATCAAATATGTATGAAACTGGCTTATCAGTATATAGGGAGAGCTAAATCTAAATGGATGATCTTGAGACATGTAAAAAGTGTGGCTAACATACTATTAATTGTAAGTTATTGAAGTAATTTTCAAAATTTCAGTTTTATGATATGAAATACAATTTGAGAAAGATGATAATGTATTGAACACATTTTATATGTGATACATTAGATTTGCAGTTTTTAGTACATAAAGATTGTGATTAGAGGAATAAGTTTTCTCATAATCGCAGTGAATTTCAGCTAAAACTAACTTGGTCACTAACCATTGTGGTTTTTCTTTTCATTATATTTAAGGAAATGAGAAGTTTTTCTTCAAAAGACAATGTAAGGAATAAAATATATGAAATTAATGTGTATCTATCATGTTAGCTTGGGCTGTCGTAACAAACTACATTCTGAGTGCTTTAAAAAGATGCACAATTTTGGAGCTTAGGAATTTCAAAATCAAGGTGCCAGCCAATGCAGTTACTTGTGATGGTTCTTTATATTCTTAGAGATGGCCACCTTTCTCTCTCTCTCTCCCCCCCCCCGTCTCTCTCCCTGTATCCCCCCACCTGCAGGGAAGTGAGCAACAATCCACCCCGTGCCCTTCTGTTGTGATATTTCCCTTTGCCGCAGGCATAATTGCGCTAGATCCAGCTGCTCGTGGATTTCCAACTGTGAAATCATGAACAAAAATAAGTATTTTTTTCCTCAAGTTGTTCTTACATATTTATCACAATCATAGCCAGGATTTATGTCTAAATATCATCCCATTTGGGGTTAAGTCTGCAGTGTATAAGTTTTTAGAGTATATGGACACTTCAGTTCATAGCAAAACATCATAAAATTTTAACAGCTTGTAAAATATTCTTCGGTATTATTTTTTTCAAAAATTGAGCAATATGTATCCTTGAAATTATTTCTTAGCTTTCTATATATTTTACTGAAATAATGAATTTTGTAATTTAAAAATTTATTCTATACTGCCAGTTACACACAATAAATGTTTAATTTTATAAGCTCACCAAGAGAGCGTGAACAGATTGAATATCCTTTAACTGAACGGCTGAGTAAGTGTTTCAGATAGTACCTTCTATTTCAGATTTTAGAATATTTTTCATATAAATAATGAAATATATTGGAAATGGGTCCAAAGATTAAACACAAAACATATTCTATTTCATATATAACTTATAAAAGCAGACTGAAGATTATTTTATGCAATATATTTAGTGCACATGGATTTTGACTGTGATCGATGATATGAGGTCAGGTGAGAATTCTTCTGCTTCTAACATCTTAATCATACTCAAAAAGTTTCTGATTTTGAAGCTTTTCAGATCCCAGATTTTTGGATTAGGACTATTCAATTTGTACTGACATCCAGGTATCATGTTAACATTTGATAACTGAATGGATATTTATGTTGTTTTCATTCACACCTTAGGTGCAAAAATTTTTTTCACATTAAATACTAACTGCAAATATGTAGGTCTTGTAGGGGTTATGTAATTTTATAATTCAATTTTTAAAGAAATTTGTGGTAAAACAGTAATAAAAAAATTAACGTTTACATGCATTTACTGAGTTTCATTTGTGGATTTGACAGAAATAAAATATTTTATTCATCAATGTTATTCAAGTTGCTCATTTCAAGATTTGTTTGGTTATTTCTGAGCAAGAGAAAGTAATCTGGCATTTTTACATGGTTTAAGACTGAATTTGCATTCATTGATACTCTTTTTTTTTTTTTTTCCAGAAAATTTCACTCACATTCCATATTAATTGTGGTTTGGACAAAAACATCTCCTAAAAGTTGTCAGCTGACAGGCTTTATTGAGGGTGATTGGATTGCGAGGGATTTAACTTCATTCATCAGTGGAGACCCACTGATGTGATCATAAGGTGAAGGTGTTAGTTGGAAAGGATAGGAGCAGGCCTGGGTCATAGTTTAAACCGGTATAACCCATGCGTTCAACCTTGGGATTCTATCTGGTTCCTTGCGGCCAGGAGGTAGATGAGCAGCTTTCCTCTGCCACACCTTTCTGTCATGAGCTTCCTCCTCTTCACGGGCCCGAAAGCCATACGCCCAGCTGAATTTGGACTGAAACCTTTGACTCATGAGACAACGTGAATCTTTCCGGCTTTTAAGTGTTTTCAGCGAGAATTTTGTCACACTAAGACAAAGGAGTCTGGCACATTAATTGCTGTTATGCTTCTTCTTGAAGAATAGACGTCTATGTACTTACTCAAGTAAATGCCCTTTATTTAAAATCTATACCATATTCTGCATATTTTCATCTTCAGGTTTCATTTGTTTATTCTTAAATAGATATATAAAGTCTGGCTTCATTTTCTTCAAGCATTCATTGTGCACTTCTTGCACAGTTTTTTATTTTTATTAATGCATTTTTATTTTCTATTCCTCTATCCCACTTTTGTTCTCATTCTGTCTCTATTCTACCTAGACACAAACACTCCCATGGCTCTTAAATTACAAAGAGTCCTAATAGACTTTCAATTATCTAAAGTAGTTTTTCCTCATTTTCTGTCAATATGCTTTTAAACTTTATACTTCTTCAATAATTCGATGTGTATTAGTCACCTTTTCATCGCTGGGACACAATACCCAGCTCCTACAATTTAAATCAGGAGAGACTTAACTTGGATTACATTTTCAGAGGTTTTTCATCCCAGGGTTGTGTGCCTCCAAGGCAGACACTGGATGGTGGAAGGATATGGCAGAGGAAAGCTGGTCACTTCATGGCAACCAGGAAACAGAGAAGGAGGAGGAAGTGAGGAGGAATCACATACAGGACTCAAAGCCACACCTTCATGAGCTCAGACACCCACAAGTCTGTCCAGTGAAAGGAAAGTTTTAGAGCTTTTAATGACAAATCGCCCACTGTGGCACGTGTGCCATAGGTTTGCCACCACTGTAAGGCAGATCCAAAATCCAATCCAGTTGACACTGCCCAAACCACGTTTCTGTGTAATCTAAGAAGGTCCATTCTCACCACAGACAACTTCCAAACCTTCTTTTCTTCAGCTCACCACACTATGGGTAGCATGGTCTAGCCCGCCTATGCTTCATTTTCATGCAACTTACACAGACAGTTCTCCATAGTTGGAGTCTTCATTTTTTTCAATAAATTATATATTTTTCCTGTTTTATTTCTTTAATCATTTAGGTGATGTGTTCACAAATACATCAAGAATGTTTGTATTTATGTAGACTTCCTCTATCTTTATATTTTTGAGTATATATTTATTTTCTTTATCTGAATTTGTAGTTTGATATGGTAGACATATAAATTGAAACTGTTTCTACAGATTTGAAAATTATGAAGGAAAGAAGAGAAATACTAACCAGAAGGATATATTTTTAAAATATCATATATACCGAAAAATTACATAAAAATTTTAATATGAAGAATTTAAAATCATCTAAAAGAGAGTGAGAATCACAAGGGAAATGAGAATAGTCTACCAAAATAAATGTGAAATAGCCATATAAACAAAAACAACCATATAACCAAATGACAAAAATAACTGTTATTTAACATTTATCTTAACCAAAAAATTTTGACCATTCTCACCCTCCTAGAGAGTCTGATCCAATCTCTTGAGAAACCTCCTTTTCCCCAGGATCTATTTATTTCATGTGTGATTCTTCTGATAAAA
This sequence comes from Heterocephalus glaber, assembly GCF_053883595.1. NCBI lineage: Eukaryota > Metazoa > Chordata > Mammalia > Rodentia > Bathyergidae > Heterocephalus > Heterocephalus glaber. The sequence continues at coordinate 44,500,962 of NW_028258138.1, forward strand.
TATGCCACCGATATAAAGTAAATTAAATATGTATTATATCCTGAGGTTAGAGTCAGAATTTGCACCTCAATCATATAAAGTAACACATAGTCTTCAACCTTGGGTATAATTCTAAAATAAGATTAAGTTTAGCTTCCAAATACCGTCCACACAATTACACAATGGATTGGATGTGGAGGCCTCTATAGAGACAAGACCTAAGAATAGTTTATTAATTTGTTCTTAATGTTTTGGCATTATTTAATTCATAACACCAGTTTTTGTTGGGGTTTTTTTGGTACCGGGGATTGAACTTGGGTCCTTGCGCTTGCTCAGCAGGTGGCGAAACCACTGAGCTAAATGCCCAGCCCAAACATCACAGTTTCCTTTTTTTTTTTTTTTTTTGGTACCGGGGATCAAACTTGGGACCTTGTGCTTGCAAGGCAGGCGCCAGAACCACTGAGCTAAATCCCCAGCCCCTGAGTCTTTACTCTTATCAAGTTTCCTAAACTTTCATTTAATAACCATAATACCATATAGAAAAACAAAACCAAGTAAAACAAAACAAAATGCAAAATTAAACTTGAAAGTTTTCATTTGCTTTGCTATGAGTATTAATCTTTCCCAAGTTAGTCTTATTTCCTCTAATATATCCAAATCACTGAAATATAAGTGATTTTTATTTATTCAGGATACAAACCATTAGTAAACTACAAATTTGGGTGAAGTCTAAGTAGGATGATGTTCATCGAAGTAAGATGATGTCCAGAATAGTTTCCTTTGGAAACTATTCTAAAGGAAGTCTCAATTTCTAAAATATAAGAACTTAACATTTTATCATCTAAATAATTATGTTACCTCAAAAATTCATAATTTGAAATCTTTATGCCATCAAGAAGGACAAACTTGAATTATTTGTAGGAAAATAAGTTCACCTTGAAACCATAATATTAAGTGAAATAAATCATTACACAAGCTTAATATTGCATATTTTTTCTTACATGACAAACCCAAAATATTCATAAATTATATAGCAAAATAGAAAATAATAAGAAATAGGAAGATAGGTCTTTTGCAAAAGGGAAGAGACCATGAGATGGAGGAGGAAGGGGAGGGGAAGGGGATGAAGAAAAGGAATTACAAAATGTCATGCACACTTACTAACTCCCCACAAGGAATGGAATCATTACATATTGTAAACCCACTAACAAAATAAAATACTTTAAAAAGTGATGGTTTTAATAAGTTGGGCTCTTGGGAAGTGATCAGGTCACAAGTGAAGAACTATCACAAATTAGGTCAGTGACCATATGAATGATACATCTTTCACCCCTTCCATCATGGGTACAGTAAGAAGTAACCCTGCTCTAGAAAGTGGGTCATTATCACATTCCAAACCTGCCTGTACATAGATCTTGGACTTCCCGGTATCCAGGACCATAAAAAATGAGTTCCTTTATTTATGAGCCAACTTGTTTATGATATTTGATTATTGTAGAACAAACAGACTAACATATAACATTTTTTTAAAAATGCCTTCAGTAGTTCTTTATTTTAATATCATTTATTTTTGATTCCTTGATATTTGTTTTTCTTTTATACTTAGACAATCAATTGGCTAAAAATTTAACAAAATCATGTGTCAAATCATGAATCTAATGTCCTCCTTTAAGCAAAATGTTTACAAAGATTTTTCTCTAATTATAGTTATGTATTCATTTTTATAATCTCCTGTGCACAAAGTCTAGACAAAAGTACAATGTTTGTATGCTTTCTATTAATATTTGTTAATTTTGTAAATAGTAACTTTGTGCCTTTGCTAATATGTGAAAGTATAATTTTTTTTTTTTTTGGTACCAGGGATCGAACCCGGGACCTTTCGTTTTCAAGGCAGGTGGCAGAACCACTGAGCTAAATCCCCGGCCCTGAAAGTATAAATTTTAAATAATTTATATTAGTTTATCAGCAGAAAACAGGTTACTGTGTTAATTTAAAATTCTATAATTCAGCCACATTTTTGGCTATACCTTCACTTCATTTCCCATCATTTCTATTTGCTCTTCAACTTTCTCACATGTATTCATATAGTAATCAAATGCAGCATTTCATCATGAACTTGGCAAACTTCATTTAGAACTTTTTGTATAACAGCATTAGTGTTCCTAAGTTTTCCTATAACTCACAACTATCTGCCTGTTGAGAAAGCATTAACAAACATCAAATTCAAGGTTATATACATCATATCTTGTCTTTCCATCAGAGTAGTCCTGTGTGTGTGGGGTGTGTGTGTGTGTGTGTGTGTGTGTATGCGTGTCTACACTTAATTTTTGTTGACAGGGATAAATTGTGTTTTTACTTGTAGCTATAGCCAGAATATATTTAAATGTAAATTTATTTTTTCAATCATAGATTTTGAGAACTTATCTAAAAGTATGTGTATCTAATGAAAGCACTTGTACACACAATTTCCTGTGCATGACAATCATGCAGCTACTTTAGCAACCATATAATTGTCATCAAGTTGTAAACTTCCCTAAAACTTCAAATGAAACATAAAAGCTTCATATGATATAAAATTTAAACAAAAAGAGATATAATAAAGGGAAATAAACAGATATGTGCCACATGTCCTAGAGAAACACAAATTTAAATGGTTATTACATATCAACCCTTAAAACATATGAAAAATCAGTCATTTATAGAAAACATTTTGCCAAAATGTTATTAATTTTAGTGGTTGGAAATATCCAAACAAAATGATCTTAGATCTCAATAATGATTATATATGCAACATATTCTGTGATAATGGTCATTTAAACTTTGGCATGTAATTAATTTAAAAAATTAATGAATATGGTTACATATCACCTCCATAAGATTGCATTATTAAAATTTAGAATAAAAAAGTGCATTTTGGGCAGTTTTTGCTTCCAAACACACACACACACACACATTTAAATTTTGTAGAAATAAAATATAAAATTATAATTAATCTTTTGCAGATTTGGAATGAAATTACACACTATTTTTCCATTCTAACTTAAATATAAATTCATACACTTTTTCTGTTTAATATCAGCACAACTAGCAATTCTTTCCTTCAAATAAATCAAATCAATGAAACTACACATTTCATTATTTGTAGGTATAGCCTCTCACAAAACTGTTGACTAAGCATTTCTTTACATTTGAAGGAGAAAATTCTATGTACATTCACAAATGTACTATTTTTCTATAAAATATATTAGATAATTACCTGAAATTATGTATATTTTATTTACTTCAAAGTAGATATCTCCACTGATGTACATAAGTGTTTTCACAATTATAATTTATGTTTAGCATGAAAATATGAGGACAAAAGCTCTAGAAAATGAAGAAAATCATCTGTACCTCTTATTAAGGAATTAGTTTCTTCTACTGGGTATCCCAGAATAATGTCTGAGTTTTTAAGATCAACTTTTATTCACAATAATCAATCCATTTTGAATGACCTTAGAATGAATATGCATGTATCCATAGGTATTTTGTTTGATTTATTCTTTACTTTCAGTAAAATCAACTATCTTCCACATTAAGTAAAATTTTCTCTGAACTAACTTGTCATTCTCAATATGTGTGTATATTTGGGGTTATTCTGTATATATTCCAATAAAGAATTGTTGAAGAAGATATGATAGAACAATCAAAATACAAATTAAAGTAGGGAAGTACTACTAAGATTGAAAGGAACTCCTTAGTAGCACAACTTATAATAGCTAAATCTTGCAAGTCATTTACATGCCCATCAACAGAAGAATGGACAAAGAAATTGTTTCTATACATAATGTAGTAATAATGCAAATACAAAAGAATAAATTTGATTTATTTGTAGGAAAATGGATATACTTGTAGACTGTATTGCTATGTGAAATAAATTGGACACAGAGGTTAAAAATTGCATGGTTTCTCTCATTACACATCCAAAATACAAATAATTTAAGAGCTAATTAAAAAATAGATGATAAGAAACAGGGTAGGAGACTGTGGAGATGCAAGGGGGTTCTGTGGATGATGGGAGGCAAAAGGCAGGGACACAAATAAATACCAATAAAAAAATCAGTGGAAAAGAAAAGATAAAATGGAAAAACTATAAACATGGAAAACATAAAAAGAAGAATGGTAAAAATACATCATGGAAATAGTAGCATCATTGAGAGCTGAAGACATGAGAAGAATGTTGAGAATTTTATCCCAAAAATAAATGTGAATTCAACTTAGAGAACTTAGTAAAAGGAGCCTCTCAAGGCACATCTCAAGTTAATTTCCACTTGGAAGAACTGACTGTGTGAATAAGACACCTGTACCACAACAAACTAAAAACTATGACATATGCAGAAATAATTTTTTGAAAAGCAGTGATATTTAATGTTCACCTAAAATACAACATTATGACTGATTTAATGATATTTAATGGTACTGGTTTAATGTTTCAGTAGAATAACTTTCTACATAAGAAAATGTAAATATGTAAGAAAATGTAAGTATAAACAGAAGTAACTTAAGTATCTAATGTTACTTTCTAATTTTCTAGAGCAGCTAGTTAGAATAAACGGAGTGAATGTTAACTGAACAAAATGTCATCTGGACATGTGATTTCTTTACACATATGGGAAATTCTTAAACATGATACAAGGAAAGAGATTAAAGAGCTCATTCATTGGAGTTTATTTTCCACATTATTTCTGTGAAACCACTATTTAAATAATTTTGAATACAGGATTATGAGACTACAAGAATCAGACAAAAGCTGTCCAGTGTGAGAAGCTCTATGTCAACCACAGCATTATCTGATAGTAACTCCTGAGAGATACTAGGCAAAAGCAAAAGAAAGGCAACCCAAATCATTGATCCTCAGAGTCATGAGCTTCTAAAGGTGTGGAGGTTTGGTGTTCTAACAATAGGATGCTGAAATAAAAGCCAGGACCTATAAAGGAAGTAAATTATTCCCAAATTTATATAAATTTTCATACACCAAACATAAAGATTTTAAGTGAATAAGGTTATTTTCAAAGAAATTGGTGAGTCCTTTGTTAAATTAGTTAATACAGTAACATAAGAACTTTTTCAAACTATTAATATGGGTAAATCAGTGACATAAAAGACATGGATGAAGAATATAAAAATAAAGACATATACTCATGAAATTGAGTTACATTTTACACATGGTAAAATGATATTTAAAAAGGTTATATATTAATGTTTGAAAATGTTGAAAATAAGGAGGAATGGAGAAAATTTGATCAATGGATGCTAAGTTACAGTAAGAAGAATTTCTGGTGTGTTATTGCATGGTGGTGAAACTATAGATAACAATTATGTGCTTCATTATGCATTTAATTATGTATTAGACAATTCATTGTGTATTTCAAAGAGCTAAAAATGATTGTGAAAGATATGATGAATGAAGATATAGATACTGAACTTCTAAATAAAATAATGTAATGCTAAAAATCAAATTATTCTCTCTCCCTAGGTTTTGTTGTATTGTTGTTCTTGCTCTTCAATGCTGCTTATTTGTTTAGAGATTTTTCTAAACTAATTTTATAAAGTCTGCAGTCTTTGTTATCCCCTAACGCTTGAATAGAATCAATTTTTATGTGATTTTCTTTATATGTGCTAAGTGCACATTTCTGAGAGAAACTAGAAATCTTCAAATTTCAGATACGTTTCTCTGTACTCAGTCTCACTGTCACACTAGAGAGTGGAATCACCTTTGCCACTGCTATTCTTACCTGGAGCAGTGACAAAAACTGTAGCAAAAGAATTGCTAAAGAGGGTAGACTATTAAACCAATATCCTCTAAAAACTGCAATGTCTATGATTGAAGCCTTGTGCCTAAGAGGAGAAATTTGCTGTTAGGGTCAAAAAAGGTGTCTGGACAGGCTTCCAAGAAACTGGCAGTCCTGTATGCATAGAGCCCTAACACCTGGATTTCTGGAAAGCACGTAGTGAATCTTAGATTGTACAGGAATCCCAGTATAAACTTTAACTTGCCTCTCTTCTAAAAATGTTGTAATGCATCTAGAATAATCCTTTGGAAAGATGAAATAATTTCACTTTCCTCTATCTATTTAGATTCTCTACACATAGCCAAATAAGAACCAAATGACCAGCACAAACAGTTTACAAGTGCCTTCTCTTCTCACTTTGAAATCTGCTAATCCTGTCTGACTCATTGTGCTCCCTTGAGTTATTTTAATTAGTTTCTAAAACAATTGAGATGGTGCCTACATTAGTATACTTTTGCTTGTTATTTCCTAAGTTCAACATCCTAAATCCTTGCCCTCTGTGTTTTACAACACTGGCTCTTTTCCTTTATTTATGACACAAGTTGAACGTATCCTACTACACAAGTCTTACTCTGGGCATTAGCACTGGTTGGACTCAAAGCATTTCAAGTTGTTAATTCTAGAATGTAGTTGGGAGGAATGCACACTGCAATATCTCAGTAATATGAATCAGCATATACGAATGAAAAGAAATACAATGGTATATTTCTGATGGTATTGAAAGTTCATAATATGAGACATTTTTGTCCATTCTACACTTTGTTTTAAAAATGAATATGTTTTATAGTAATGTATTACTTAAAAATTTACTTGTTAAGTACTGCTAAGTTTGAACTATTTAAAATATATAAAACAAATAAAGGGCCACTCAAATATAACCAGTTAAATAATGTCACTTATAAAATATACACCCTACCTACTCTACTATTGTATTGTACACATGCCTCCAATAGTTGCTATGAGAGTAAACAAATTGCAGTGATTTTTGTGATAACCAACTGTTGTGCTGAAGTGACGCTATCCCATAAACTGGATGTCACTTTCTTCTATATCTTAATCAAAGATTGTTGAAGAACATTAAAGGATGCAAAAAATATTAGGCTGAAGTGTAACACTTTAGAAAACTGGTAAATAGAATACAGATTGCTAATATTATAGATAGAAAGATCATCCTTTATTAAAATATGATATCAATTTATTGCTATGGCATGAATCTTCTCTTCCCCACCAGATCATGTGTGAAAGGCTTGAAGCCCAGCTGATGTGCTAGTGGGAGGTGGTGTAAACCTTCATGGTGGGCCTGTTGGAGGAATTAGGTCCTTGTAGGTACGGCCATGAATGTTATATTGAGAGCCCAATCACTTCCTCTCTGCTCCCAGGACACTATGAGGTGAGCAGTATTACTCCTTCAGGGGCTCCCAATCATGGTATTCTGCCTTACCCCAGGCCCAAAGTGGTGTACAAAACAATCATACACTGAAACCTGAGCCAAAATAAATTTTTCTCCTTTTAAAAAATATTTTTACCTCATAAATTTTGTCAATGATTTCTAGCCAACTAACATATTAATAGTTCAAACTGTATAGATTAGAGTCTGCTATAACATAGCATTGTATAGAATGTCCTTTACATAAAAAAAAGTTGCTCTTAATTATAAATGTATGAGATACTAGAGCTGAAATTTAATTTCCTAAACAAGTACGACAAATGATTTGTCTTTGAATTTTTATCCATATTTGACCAACAAAGTTTTAGCAATAATATAACCAAAAATAAAGCAGAAAACAAATTATTTTTACAAATTGTTAACAGATGGTACTTCTAATACAATATTCCTGCACAACTTCTTATCTCCTTCTTTTTTTACAATGAGTACAAAATTTAATTTTGTTAATATAGAAGTTAGATGATTTGAACAATGATTTATGAAACATTTTAGCCTTAAAGAAAAACACTGCTGAATAAACTCAAAATTACTAGTGTAACAATCATTATTTCTCTCTTCACTTGAAATGACTTTATCTTCCCAATATCCAACAATTGATTACCCATCATTCAACTGTTTTTCAAGTTTCACAGTTACTTTGAATTTCACTTTAGTTTGATATTGATAAAGGAGACAACAGAACTCCCTTGACATTTACTTATAGGTTGAGCTACAAAAATACAGAGACAATGAACAGTGAATGGATTTATTGAGTTCCTTTGTTAATACTATGTCAATAATGACTCATTTATTTGTTCTTTGCTAGAAGTTATCTATTTACCAATCAAATTTATATTTCAATGCAATTGGTATAGTTGATAATACCAAGGGATGTCTTCATATAATGTCACAGAAATTATAAAACATAATTTATTTTTAAAACATTTAATTTTTCAGTTTACGGACTTCATCTTTTTTTTTTTTTCTTTTTTTTTTTTGGTACCGGGGATTGAACTTGGGTCCTTGTGCTTGTGCAGCAGGTGGCAAAACCACTGAGCTAAATCCCTGGCCCTATACGCACTTCATCTTTTAAAATTGTACAAATGTATATTATATAAATATATATATATATTATATGTGTATTTGTATGCCATATATCATAGCTGTTAGGACCAGAAGTTTAGGAACCATAGTATCTAAATATTATAATCTGTATTTAAAAGATTTGTGAGTGTCTAACTTAAATAATCCATATCATGACTGTGTGAATTTGTGACTGAATTTGTCACTTACAAGTTTTGCAATATTGGCATGTAGCTTAATCTCTCTGTTCTTCCGAGGTGTTTCTTTTTGCTTTGCTTTTCAAATGTAAAGGTGGATTGATAACAATGCTCATATCATGTGGTTATCCTGAGGAATAATGAATTAATAGAAATAAAGTGACGAACAAATAAGGGACACTGTAATTGCTTAATGCATGTTAGAACTTGTTATGTTAGTGCAGAACGACTGTTTTTATTTGTTTTGACTTTACATACAGGTTTTGGCTTTGTAAATCACTGAGTTCTTAGTGACGGATATGCAGCCAGGCATTACTACCCCATATCATTCCATGAAATTTTACCTCTAAAATTTTGTCCTTCCGGATATGAAGTCTTTTCAGTTTTATATATCATCTAATAACATGTTGTGGATTAAATGAAGAAATAATCAGCTAACACTTCACTGGGATAAACTGAGAAACTAACTGAAATCCATTACACGTGCCAGAGGACGACAGGTTATTATGTTCCCTGAAGCTGGTGACCCAGACAGGTGACAGGGAATCACAGGCAAAATTAGTCTATCTTTCATTCCTGACTGAAGAAATTTCCTAATATTGTGTACTTTTTTGTAAGCCTTTGCAATTGTTCAAAGTATGAAGAGCCTGTGTTAATATTAGATTCTCTTTCAGTCATCACTGCTGGCTGATTATGGGCTACGTATCTTTGTAAGTGCTCTCAGTCAAACAATCATAAGTACACACACATATATAGTTTTATTTATATATGATTATATACATCACTTCATTAATTATCTTTCATTACTGGGTTATAGAATTCCTGACAATGATTTCTTAGATAATAATTGAGTTTCATTTTACCAAGGAAATTAAAAGTAGAAGTACTGATATTAATACAGTATGTAAGTCTCACAAAGTCTCTACTTCTTTTAACTTTACATACCAAGAAGATGGTTTCTAGTGCTGAAGTACAACAGTAAACACTGGACCTGAATCACATATTCAGACATTTCACTCTGCCTTAGGGACCAATTCACTTTAATCATGATAGTCATCCCTGGAGAAACCAGTTGTCTCAATATGTACACTTTAAAAAATAGCCACTTTTAAAATGTCACGTTTTTATCCTTTTTTCATAACCTCACAATATTTTTACTGCATTTACTTTTGCAATAAGCACAAATCCTGGGGCCATGACTATGCGCTGGTACCAAAGCTTAAATCACAAGTGAGTGGTTGTGTTGTAGGATCAAAAAATGAACATAGGGCAGCTAAAGTATTCACATAAGCTGCAAGTGAAAAGCTTTACGTGTTCAAGTTGAATTACTTATATTATGATTTACAACCAAAGGATAAATCCTACCTACTTTTCCACTGAAAGTAGCAATGGTAACATATTACCTAATAATAGAAAGGATCTCAAGTTCTCAAAAAAATCCAGCAAGCCAAGAACACGAGGAAATTAAGCAGATCAGATAGGTTATACTCACTTCTACCTTATAAAAGATTGTCATATGTGTGTTTCAGTCAGTAACAAAAAGAAAATGCTTAAAAAGAATAGCAAAATAAGGCAAGAAAAAGGAACATAATTTATTCTTCCTCTTTATTTTAAACCAAAATGGGTGATATATTAGAGTAGCCTTTGAAATTTCTTCTTTTCTCCCATTCAAAGAAATTCACAAAACTTTTTCTCCCCTTCCTATTCTACCATTTTCAATTACAGAAGTATATTAGTATAATTTTGATGTCTGCTAGAGTGGGAAATATATAAATAATTATTCTGTGAAGTGATGGAAACAACATAAACTCTTTTATATACAGTGCTTATAGATATAATTTAATTAAATTAAGGGATTACTAAATTTCCAAGTTGAAATTTTCATTTGATAAAATTTGTATCAAAAATATAATTTTCATATAACACCAGTATGTATATACATGCATGCATTATTTCCATATATGCAAATAAAATATTTTCAAATGAGAATATTTTATAAAATAAATATTTATTTATTTGTTTGATATTTATTTATTTATTTATTTTTGTACCGGGAATCAAACTCGGGTCCTTGTGCTTGCACAGTATGAAATATATTTTATTGGCAATTTAAAATGCTATCTAATTACATTTTAAATATCATATAAATTAATAGTCATGTATTCATATTGAAAAGCTGATATTCTTCATGATGACTGGTTATTTGTTTCTTTTCCCTTTTATGTGGCCCACCCGTTGACACTGAAAACAGCTTCATTGACTGGATTGCCAGAAAACTGTTTTGCTAATGCCTCCATCTCATGGCATGACCAGTAAGAATCTCATTCATTATTTTCTTTGCCACCTTTGCTTTTTCTTAAATGAATATCATGCCACAAGTCTTCTTTCTTTTTAAAAAATTCCTCCTACTACTAGTATGTACTGGATTTTGTTTCCCCAAATTTATATGTTGAAGTCCTAACCCCCCATAGGACTATATTTAGAAATAAGGTTATTAAGGAAGAGATTAAAGGTAAATGAAGTTTTAAAGATAAGACCTAGGGTTGGGGATGTAGCTCAGAGGTTCCGCTGCCTGCCTCGCAGGCGCAAGGTCCAAGTTCGATCCCTGGTACACCCCCCCCCCCGCCTCAAAAAGATAAGACCAAAATCTGATAAGATTTTTATTTTCTTAACAATGAAGAATGAAATCTGATGGGATTTTTATTTTCTTAACAAAGAAGAGACATAAAAAATGTAGCAAACTTATGTATAAACATACCATGGAGGACACAGAAGGAAGGTGATCATCTGTAAGACAGAAAGAAAACCTTACCACAAACGACTTCTGCCGGCCCCTTAATCTTGGAGCTCAGCAACCAGAACTGTCAGGAAATAAATTTCTGTTGCTTAAACCATCCATTCTGTGTGTGATCTTCTGTCGTGGCAGCTTGTGCAACTCAAGAATATTTATATTCATGTTAATTAAAATTTAAGAAACATGTTTAAGTGCCTCAGAATATACTTAAAATTTCCTGGCCACAGAGTACAATAAATTTATTTTATTTTTCTCTTTTATTTACCTAGTACATTACTCACGCTTCTTAAATTTGTGAATCAAAAAGAAAATAATTCTGTAATAAAATTAAAGGTAATTAGAATGTTTTTTGCAACCATAGCTATCATAATCAAATTGCTAATTATTTGCTAGGGCAATACTCTACTACATTACACAAACCAAGTGCCTGAAAGTAATTATAATTCTGCTCAAACTCAAGATGGAGAATTCAATATTGATAAAATCAACTGTAATCTTTATTAAAGCAAATAGAAATATCTTAATTTTCAATATAAAGGACATTAAATCAAATCCAATTTCAACAGTAATTTTTCATTTCTCCAACAATATAATTAATCAGATTAACCTACCTGTTAGAAAATGAGAAGTTCATTAACACTAGGGCTATAATGCTGTGCTGTGTAAACAAAGGAATTAAAAACAACAATCTCAATCATGATCGTCTTCTACTTCACTGTCATCTTTTTTTTTTTTTTTTTACTTTATGGAGCTAGATTAACAAAAATATTATAGGTCAGAATAGGACATCTGAAAGAAACAGTATACAAGTGGAAAATAAAGAGAGCAGAGTCATCATTCAGAGTCTTCACAAACACTCAAAACCACTAAGAGAACAATGAATTCATAAAGCAATGTTTTTTAAAAATTTTCACCACATGTACTCCTATATTTAAAGTACTCTTGCATTTTCTTTGTGAGTAACAGTATAATCTTTGTCATAGGCACTAAGACTAACCTACTTAACCTGTTTCTTTTAATAGAAGGCAATTCCATAACATCATAATCTTCTGGCAATGTGCTCTCAAAATAACGACTACAGGTAAATATTAACATACCAGCCATACAAATAATATATTCTTCAAGAACTTTATTGAACAATGAAAACTCTAGGTCTTAGTTTTCAAATGAATATGCATGTTTCTATTTATCAGCTATGTCACAATAAATGGTTAATTGTAAAATGCAAGTGAGAAAACACCAAAATAAAGTTAAAAATCATGCCATTAAATGTAACAGAAGCAAACTAGTGTAGGAAAAGCATTCAGTCCCGTCTATCTTAACACTGTAACACCTGAATGTCATGCATATACAACTTCCCTTTTGCTACATTTTCCACCACCTCAGGTAAGGCTGCCCATGGCTTCAAGACTTATGGGTGATGAAACCCTGAACAGCTGGCTGCCACATCAAGTGATCAGAAAAGGAGGAAGAGTGGAATACTTCTAACAAACTACTAGAGTCTGCTATCTCTAGGCATTCTGTGAAGTGCACTTTGTTTCACCTCTGAGGTCTATGCCTGTTGTGCTGTGGGAGATACCAAGTATTATGTATATGAAAAGGGTCATAGAAACCGTTTATTCTGTTGGTCTTTTGGCTTTTATTTTTTGTTATCTATATACAATATTTGTGTATGTAGACATTTCCTTACCAAAATTATCTAGTTCATAAATTTTAGAATGTATATAAGATATTTAATTAAACTATGGTCAATACTTATGTAAATTTAAGATTATATTACTATTTACAAAAAATTCACAGGATAAAAATATATATCAATAACAGAAAATAATACATTAAATTGAAATGTAATAAAACTATTATATCATTATTGACAGTAATAATAGACATTTTTAGGTATACTGGGGATTACACCAAGGTCTTTCCACATGCTAGATAAATTTCTTATGACTGGACAACATCCTCAAGCCCAAATCTAAAAATGATGGTTTAAAAGCACTTCTATCCATGTATCATGCTATAGTTAAGTAATTTATTATTTTATTGGTTATGGTCATATATGTAATACAAATGGCTAGAGGGTTGAATAGAAAATTCAGGTAAAATATTTCATGTGAAATATTATTTTTCACTCTGTACTTAATTTTAAAGATTTATTTTTCTCAATGAGGACCTAGAGTTTACCAAATAGATTCTTTATGATAATACCCCTAAATATGGAATTCCATTCCTGATAGTCTTAAGCAAGTGTTTAATGAAACAAAATATTTTTGTAAATAAAATATCAAAGTAATACAAGAGGATTCAAGTTATATTTTAGTATTTCTGTCTTATCTTCCTATTCGCAGCTTTTTGTTACTTTTAAATTATATTTTATCAATAATATAAATTAATTCTACATTCACCAAAATGAATATAAATCTTTTTTTCTTTATTATAATATCCATGAAAATTGAGATATGAAATAAAAAGACATGAAACTTTGTATAAAACATCACTCTATATTTGAAGAAATAGATATCACAATTTTGTTGGAGCCATAGGAAATAATTTATAAAATATTTACATACTTGGGATAAGAGGTCAATATTCCAAGTCAAAATATATGTATGTTTACTTTTACAATATATCACTTGAGGATAAAATCAATGAAATCACTTGCATGTATCCCTATTCTACCAACACTTCACATCTTTCATAAAAATAAGCTGTGCAAAATGTAATGTTATGTTAAATATTCATTATGAATACTTCTTGGTTTATAATTATCAGGAAATTTGGCTGATGTTGAAGTATAAAGGAATAGTGCTACAAAAAAGTACACGGGAAACAAAGTCTTTGTCTTATGTATCTAACTTTATGATAAAAATGTTAAAATTTGAAAGAAATGAGGAGAAACTGGAAACTTCATACATAGCTTATGGGAATATCAAGGGAATATCAATATCTCCTTTTGCAATTCTAGCAGTGCCCCAAAATGTCAAGCCTAGAGCTACCAGGATTCAACATCTAAGTAGACAAAATAAATTAAAGGACACAACCGCACAAAAACTTGCATGGAAAAATTCATAGTAATATTATGTTTATTGCTCCACAGTGATGGTTAGATTATTAATTTCCTTATTGTATTCCATTGAGTTTTTCCATCAATAATGAAAGTGGGTCATGAAAGCCTCCTATGATTGATGTGGAGCTGTTTATTTTTCCTTTTACTGCAAGACATTCAAGCAACAAATACGTTCACTAACTGATGAATTAACTTTTAATGTATTATATAAGAATGAGAGAATATTATTCATCACTAAAAAAGAATGAAATGCTGATAGTGCTGTAACATGAGTGCACCCTTGAACCATTAAGTGAAACAAATAAATTACAAAAGATCATTTACTGTATGTTTCCATTTTATATATATATATATATATATTTCTTATTAAATTCTTTTATTGGTACATTGTAGGTATACAACACAATTACATTTCTCATTGGGAATTGTACCTTTACATAATGCATCTTGGTTCTTATTTTTTCCCCATTCCTAGCCCTCCCTTCACACCCTCCACCCTTCCCTATTCATAAAGACATTATTTCCATTTTTTCCATTTCTCAGCATTTTTCCTTTCCCCTGCCCCTCCCACTACCCCTACCCCTTTGGACCTTTTCTTCCTATTTTACATTATTGATTATTCATTCTACTCATTGGTATATTTTAGGTATACAATATGATGACATTCATCATTGGAAATTTGCACCTTTAGATAGACTCTCTTGGTTCTTATTTTTCACCCTTGCCCAGCCCTCCCTTCAACCCCTCCATTCCTCCCTATATACAAAGATTTTGTACCTATTTTTCCATTTTCTCATAGTAATCCCATTCCCTTCTATCTTTTCCCCTAGCCCTACCACTTCCTTCCCCTTTGCCCCTTTTCTTCCTATTTCACATTACCTACTATACATTTAGTCCTTATTTACACTTTCAATTTCTCACATCAGAGAAACTATTCGGTATTTATTCATGTGTGTCCTATTTATTTCACTTAAGAATATCACCTCAATGTGCATCCATTTAGCTATAAATGTTTCTCATTTCTCATTTTTTATGGCTCAGTAGTACTCCGTTTTATAAAAAACCCAAATTTTCTTTATCCAGTCTCCAGTTGATGGGCATTTGGGCTGTTTCCAAGTTTTAGCTATTACAAACTGTGCTGCTATGAACATGGGTACACATATATCACTGTGGTATGATTCTTTTAATTCTTTGGGGAAGATCCCCAGCAGTGGAATAGCAGGGTCAAATGGGATTTCCAGTCCTGGTTCTTTGAGGTATGTCCATACTGATTTCCACAGTGCTTGCACCAGTCTACACTCCCACCAGCAGTGGAGCAGGGTTCCTCTTTCCCTATAGCCCTGCCAGGATTTCTTATTGGTTGATTTCATGATAGCAGCCATTCTTTCTGGAGTGAGGTGGAATCTCAGCATTGTTTTCATTTGCATCTCTCGAATGACCAGTGATGTTGAACATTTTTTCATGTATTTATTTGGTATTTTTACATCTTTGTCTGAGAAATGTCTGTGCATTTCAGATGCCTATTTTTGGATTGGGTCTTTAAATTTGGGAGGTCTGATCTTTTTAAGATCTTTATAGATTTGAGATAGTAGACCTTTGTCTGAGGAAGAGAAGGTGAAGATTTTTTTCCCACATTGTGGGTTGTCTCTTCACACTGCTGGTGGTTTCTCTTGCTGTGCAGAAGCCTTTTAATAAGAAGAGATCCCATTTGTTGATTGTTTGTGCTAGTTTACAGGCAACTGAGGTTTTGTTCATAAAATCTTTTCCTACACCGATGTCTTCAAGGGTTCTACCTAACCTCTGTTCCAACTGGTTCAGAGTTTCTATTTTAATATTTAGATCTTTAATCCATTTTGATTTTAGTTTAGTGTGTGGTGAGAGATACAGGTCTAGTTTTAATCTTTGGCAAGTTGAAGCCCAGTTTTTCCAGCACCATTTATTAAAGAGGCTATCTTTCGTCCAGTGAGGGTGTTTGGCTACTTTATCAATGATGAGATAGCTGAGTGTATCTGGCATTGTTTCTGCATCTTCTAATCTGTTCCACTGGAGCTCAAGTCTGTTTCTTTGCCAGTACCATGCTGCTTCTATCACAGTAGCTTTGTAGTAGAGTTGCAGGTTGGGGATTGTGATACCCCTTGCCATGTCTCTGTTACCTAGAATTGCTTTTGCTATTCTGGGTCTCTTCTTGTTCCAAATGAATTTTTGGATTGTTTTCTCAAGGTCTATGAAGTATGCTGCTGGGATCTCAATTGGAATTGCATTGAATCTATATAGCAGTTTTGGAAGTATGGTCATTTTCACTCTATTAACCCTTCCTACCTAGGAGCAGGGGATGTCTGTCCATTTTCTGATATCATCTTCAATCTCTCTTTTCAGAGTGCCATAGTTTTCAGAGAACAGGTCTTTGATTTCTTTTGTTAGGATGATTCCTAGGTACTTCAGTTTTTTGGATGCTATTGTGAAAGGAATTATTTGCCTATTTCTCTCTCAGTGAGTCTGTCATTTGTGTAGAAGAAAGCTATTTATTTTTGTGTATTGACCT
The DNA here is from genome assembly GCF_053883595.1 of Heterocephalus glaber. Classification (NCBI taxonomy): domain Eukaryota; kingdom Metazoa; phylum Chordata; class Mammalia; order Rodentia; family Bathyergidae; genus Heterocephalus; species Heterocephalus glaber. The sequence goes on from NW_028258138.1 coordinate 44,517,881, forward strand.
TTTAACCAGTTACTTGACTGAATTTGGTTATTAAGTCTAGAAGACTTTTGGTGGAGATCTTGGGGTCTTCTATATAGAGTATCATGTCATCTGCAAATAATGACAATTTGATTTCTTCCTTACCTACCTTTATTCCTTTTTTCTTTCTCTTGTCTAATTGCCGTGGCTAATGTTTCCAGAACTGTATTGAACAAGAGTGGTGATAGTGGACATCCTTGTCTTGTTCCTGATTTTAGTGTGAAGGATTTCAGTTTTTGACCATTTAGTATGATATCAGCTGTTGGTTTTTCATAGATGGCTTCTATCAGTTTGAGGTAGAGACCATCTATTCCAATTTTTTTAGGGTTTTTATCATAAATGCATGTTGGATTTTGTCAAATGCTTTGTCTGCGTCTATGGAGATAATCATATGGTTTTTGTCCTTGGCTGTATTGATACAGTGTATTACATTGATTGATTTGTGTATATGGAACCATCCCTGCATCCCTGGGATGAATCCCACTTGATCAGGGTGTATGATCTTCTTGATGATCTTCTGCATTCTGTTTGCCATTATCTTATTAAGGATTTTTGCATCTGTGTTCATTAGTGAGATTGGCCTATAGTTCTCTTTTTCAGTTGGGTCTTTCTCTGCTTTGGGGATCAAGGTGATGCTTGCTTCCAGGAATGATCTTGGAAGTATTGCTTCCCTTTCAATTTCATTGAAGAGCTTAAACAGTAGTGGCAGCAGGTCCTCTCTAAATGTCTTGTAGAATTCAGCAGTGAAGCCATCAGGGCCTGGGCTTTTCTTAGTTGATAAGTTTTTTTATTACATTTTCAATTTCATTGGTTGATATTGGGTTGTTCAGAATTTTTAGGTCTTCTTCATTCAACTTTATTAATTCATATGTATCTAGGAATCTATCCATTTCTTCTGTGTTTTCCATCTTATTGGTGTATAGGTTCTGGAAGTAGGTATTGATGATCCTCTGGATTTCTGCTGGGTCTGTTGTAATTTCACACTTTTCATTCCTAATTGCATGGATCTGGGCCTTTTCTTTCCTTTTTATGAGAAGGTTGGCTAAATGTTTGTCAATTTTGTTTATTCTTTCAGAGAACCAACTCTTGGCTTCATTTATTTTTTGTATCATTCTCTTAGTCTCCATTGCATTGATTTCTCCTCTGACCTCTATAATTTCCTCCCTTGTATGAACTTTAGGGTTGTCTTGCTCTTCTTTTTCTAGAAGCTTGAGATTCAGCATCAGGTTGTTCAATTGGGCTCATTCTGTTTTCCTAATAGGCATATTCACTGCTGTGAATTTCCCTGATAAGACTGCTTTCATTGTGTCCAATAGATTCCAATATGTTGCATTGTCATTGTCATTTCATTGCAGGAACTGTCTGATTTCTTCTTTAATTTCCTCTGTGACCCATTGGTTATTCAGAAGTGTGTTGTTCAATTTCCACATGTTTATGAAATTTGTTGAGTTTCTTTTGCTATGGATCTCCAATTTCATTGCACTGTGGTCTGATAATATACAGGGGATAACTTCAATTCCTTTGCACTTCCTTAAACATGTTCTATGTATGAGTATGTGGTCTATTTTGGAGAATGACCCATGTGCAGCTGAGAAGAATGTGTATTCTGATTTTGTGCGGTGGAAGACTCTGTAAACATCTGTTAAGTTCATTTGTTCAAGAGTTCAATTGAGGTCTAGTATTTCATTACTTATTTTTAGTCTAGTTGATCTGTCTATTTGTGACAGTGGGGTGTTAAGGTCCTCCACTACAATTGTATTAGTGCATATATGACTTTTCATGTCCGTTAGTATTTGTTTTATATAGTTGGGCACACTAGTGTTTGGTGCATAGATATTTATGATTGTCATCACTTCCTCTTGGATTCTGCTCTTACAAGGATGTAGTGTCCTTCTTCATCTCTCTTCATCATCGTTGGTTTGAAATCTATTTGATCTGCAAAGAGGATAGCTACTCCTGCTTTTTCTCAGGTTCCTGTTGCATGGAGTATTGTTTTCCACCCTTTAACTTTCAGGCTATGAGTTTCCTTTTGAATTAAGTGTGTTTCTTGTATGCAGCATATTGTTGGATTTTGCTTCTTGACCCATTCTGTCAGTCTATTTCTTTTCATTGGTGTATTGAGACCATTAAGATTGATGGTTATAACTGAAATGTATTGACTTGTCATTGCCATGACTTTTTCTTTTTGTTGGGTTCTCCCCCTTTCCATTTAATTTCTTGTCATGCCAGATGGGTTCATTCTGCTTTGCTTCCTGGGGTTGTGATCCTCAATGTCTGTTCCTAGGATATTGTGTAAAATTCTTTGGAGTGCTGGTTTGGTATTCACGAAGTTCCTAAGGTGCTCTTTGTCATGAAAGTATCTTATTTCTCCATCAATTTTGAAAGATAGTTTTGCAGGGTATGTCCATCTGGGTGGGAGGGTGTTTTCTTTTAGGGTTTGGAATATGTCACTCCAAGCTCTTCTTGCCTTGATGGTTTGTGTTGAGAAGTCAGCTGTGATTCTGATGGGCTTTCCTTTGTATGTGATTTGTTTCTTTTCTCTGACTGCTTGGAGAACTTTGTTCTTCTGTTGTGTTTCGGGAATCTTTTATATGCCTATATGTAGATTTTTTTTTTGATCCAGGCTATTTGAAGTCCTTTATGCCTCACTTATCTGTATATCAAGCTCTTTTCCCCTGCTTGGGAAGTTTTTTGCCATTATTTCTGTGAAGAGATTTTTTATGTCATCTGCACTCTCTCCTGTTTCTTCATTGAGCCCAATCAGTCTTATGTTATTGTTCTTTGCATCATCTAGCAGCTGCCGGATTGATTTCTCATGTTCCCTTATAATTTTGAAGCAATTTTTCTTTTCCTGGTCATTAATTGCAATCTTATCTTCTATATCTGAAATTCTGTCCTCACATTGGCTCATTCTGCTGTGTAGACTTTCAGTGGAGTTTTTCATCTCCTGGAAATCTATTTGCATCTGCTTTATGGATTCCATTTGTTTCTTATGTTGGGATTCCATCATGTTCCTGAGCTCCTCTCTAGATTTATTAATCATGTCTTGCACTAGGGGCACAATTTCTCCTGTTATCTGAGAAATTATTTCTGATTTCATTTTTTCCAGATCCCCTTTTGTTGCCAGTTCATTGGGTCCAGGTGGTTGAGTATCAGAGTGTTCCAACTCATTTCCCTTTGGGGTTGCTCTAGGTGATCTGGAAGTCTGGTTTTGAGACTTATTTATGTGTTTTCTCATTTCGACTGGGGCAGGGGGCTATTAGTGCCTGCACAGATTATCTCCTCTGAGCTGGGAGAGGTGGGACAGGGCCTGGGAGCAGTGGTAGGGATGGTGGCCCGAAAGCCCTTTCCTGTGGGCTGGGAGCAGCGGGAGGGATGGTGGCCAGGAAGCCCCTTCCTCTGGACCAGGAGCAGTGGGATGGTGGCTCAGAAGCCCCTACCTCTTGGCCGGGAGCAGCGAGGCTCAGTACCTTGGTCTGGTGGTCTGGTGTCCTCTGTGTCTTTGTAGTGTGGAACCAGGTGGCTGCCTGTCTGCAGCTGGGTGATTCGGCATCTTCTGCACCACTCAGGACCTCGGTAGGGCGTGCACAGTCCTGCCTGTCTGCAGCAGGCTGATTTGGCGTGTTCAGTGCGACCTCCATTATATATTATATAAGAACAAGCAAACTTAGACAAAAATGTAAGTTACTGTTTTCCCAGGGTTGTATGTTGTAGCAGGCTGTAGTAGCTATGTGAGGAAAAGTATGTGCTTGTTACTGCACACATACCTTTTCTTATCATTGGGGCATGTATGTAATAAAATTAAATTTTTATAGTGATTGAACAATCATATGAATTTACTAAAGGAAAGTATTCATTTGTGTATTTTAAATAGTTGATTTGTGTATCAATGAAACCTCTAAAAATTTAAAAAATTTTACTATCATTTAATTTTCTAAAAATTATATTATTTTATACTTCTAATTAATATTAAAAGGTATATGAAATTCAACAGTGGATAAAATCCCTTTTGAACATAAGAAAGATACTAAAATAAAATACATTTAATCTAATTCACCATTAATTGATACATATTACATAAAATCTTTGTCTCATTCTACACAATCCAACCTTTAATACATGCAATCTTTATATACTTTTTGCTAAAATTGTATCAATATCAGTCAACTTCTTCACTATAAAAATTTTATCCAATAATTGTATGTCTGAAGCAAGATATTTTCCGTACTATAATGTATAGCTAAATCTTTATTTTTCAAAACCCACCAGTTACTGAAAACATTACAGTCACACTTACGTAACACTATACAATGATATGGTTAGACTCTGTATAGATTTCATTTGTAAGGTTTCCATTAATTTATGCATAGTTAGCAATACCTGCATGGAAAAAATGCACTTTGAAAAGTCTCACTGGTGATAATTGAGACATGTTCCATGTTGATTCAGGAAGAATCTGGCTTATCATTTAACATTTTTTTCAGCTTGATGTAACAAAATAAGCATTCAATAAACTGTTCACCTACACAGAGAACCATGCACTCTCAATTAAACTGAAGTTGATTGAGGCCAATTTAATAGTAATTAGTAATCTGTAAGGTCAAGAGACTCATACTTCTAACCTCATGCTGGAAATGTAGTCACAGCTTTTGTGGCTTAGAACATATAGGGAAGTAAAGACATAAAAGCTATATTTTATATTTTATGATTCAAAATTGCCTGGAATTTAAATCAACTACTTTTCATAATATTGTAGTATAGTTTTTAGCTGTTAAAATTTTTTTTTATTCTAATGATACTTCAAAATACCTTTTGATTTATTTCCAACACAGAAGAATCCACACATTTTGTTCATTTCCAATTCTTAAAAAATACTGCTTTAATAACTAATTTTTTTTAGCACTACAAAGTGACATGATATTTTGGTGGTATTTATACTTAATTATCAAGGTTGTACTTTATTGTTGATTTTACTGCTTTATTACTCCAAAGACAGATATATATATAGATATATCTATATATATATCTTAGTATCACACATAAATTGGAAAATGTTAATAATAAGTGATCTTTGCAAATTCAAATGAATATTGTATTAGTTACTTTTGATGAGACAAAATACCTGACACCAAAAGTTAAAGGAGGAAATGTTTATTTGGCTCACAGTTTGTAGAGGTTTCAGTCCATATCTGGCTGGCTCCAAGGCAGTGTGGCATGGCAAAGGGGCATCACAGAGCAGAAACAGTTCATGCCAGGCAGGAGGCAACAAAGCAATGAAGTAGCAAAGAAGCAACCAGCAACAGGCAATGACCCTCTTCCTGTCCCTTATGTCTTATCTAGGCTACTCATTCTTAGGGAAGGTAGCACTTACACACAGGGTGGGGCACCTTTAATCCTAGCATTGCTACATGAATCAATCCCAGTATCACATCCTGGATCCCAGCAGCACACATCCTAGATCCAGCCTTCTCCCAGGAGCTCAACCTATGACCGCATGAAGCTTTAAGGGGACATCTAGGTACATGCCACAACACATATCTTGGAAATTAACATGTCACACAGAGAGTAGGTAATAGTAATAAATGAAATTAACTTTCTTCTTTTTCTTGATTGTCTGTCTCCTTTAAATTATAAGAAGCATTAAGTATGTAATATATTATTATTAATCGAAACACCATTCATCCATTCATCTCGTTTCCTCTATCAAATAACCACTCCCATAAGCAAATGTATATATAGATTTTATAATACGTGAAATCATTTCACTTGATCTTAGCCAAAAGACCAAGAAGCGATTATGCAAAATCATTTAATAAGCCTCACCAAAAATCATGTGTACTCTCCAGCATGTTTTGATGATTAAATGAGTACTTCAAGTTCAAATGTGAAGTTGTTTGCATTACATTACCAATCTTATTGAAAGTGATAAAATGACTTTCTAAAAAAATGAGACGCAGACAGGCACAAAATGCATAGTGTAAAACTTTCCCTTGATCAATACACCAAAATTTAAGAATTTTCTAAATTCTTTCTTAGGGAGTAAATATGTTCCTACATTTCTATAGCTAACCCTGTATGATATATGAGGCTGACTCATGTAATTAAATGTTGCTTAACTTTTATAGTTTTGTGTCAAAAAATATTTTCATGATAACTGACTCTAAATAGAATGAAATTTAAAAATTACAACATTTACAGGTTTATTAAATGCTCTCACTCATTTAATAGGCCATATTCAAATGCATCATACTTCAATTTGTAAATGTTTAGAGAACTTTAAAGTTACTTATCATTTAAGTCAAAATATTAAAAAGTCATCTGAAATTTTCTTGAATATAAGAGAAATATTTGCTTTAGACTTGCTGTCCATTTCTTCACAAACTTGAAGAAGATTTGGACAGCAGATTTCAGTGAAGGCATAAAACAAGCCTAAATAGCAAATTTTGACCTTCAAATTGTCATATTTTTGTTTATTTTCAAGGAAATTTTATTTGAACAAGTGTATTTGGGAAACACAGGGTCATTATAAAGTTACTGAATTTAAAAATTACTACTACAGTGAATTTTATGAAAATATATTTCTTATCCTAGCATATTCACATTATTAAATAAAAGAAAACAAATGTAAACTTCACAAAGAGTTAAATAGCCAACTTGAAGCTCTACTTTTTATTCTTTCCACTGAAAAGGAAGTTCCATAACATTGCTTTGGAAATATATTGTTTCAAAATAAAATCAAATGCTGCCTTATAAAGGTCTTTGGTACTTCACAATGAAAAGAGAATACAAAGGCAAGAAAATATTTAAAGTAAAAAGTTGAAATAAAAGAGCTCTTTTGAACCAGTTTTGACCATCCGTCCTTTGTAAATTTCATGGTTAGCATTCAGAAACAGCTTTTAAAAATTGTTTTAACGGCACTACCAGAAAACTATGTACACTGGAACATTTTCTTTTGTTCACCTGTGTCCAAAGACCTTTCACTAGTTCAAATTTTCTATAGTTGTACATAAATTTAATTCAAATAATTACTATATCATTATGTATAATATTCTTCACTGAAATTGCTTAAGTGTTTAGTAAAATAAAAAAAAATTTTAAAGACAATATTCACGGCACAGCTTCATTACAAATAATTTGTGGATAACATTATTATAGAGAAATCTGTGTATAACATCATTATAGAGAAGAACTTATTATTCAATAGCCAATTGCTGTTATACATTTATCATTTTACCACATGAAATATTAAAAACAATGAGTTAAAAGTGAGGAAGTGTAAACTTTATTATTTTAATTTGTTTTCATATTTCTTAAAATAGTAGACATCCATTGCATTGTTATAAAACTGTGTCAGTATTGTTTATTTGTTTGTTTTGAAACAGGGTCTTGCTGTGTAGTGCAGGCTGGTCTTGAACCCACCAGGAAGCCCAGACTGGCCTCAAACTCAGTGATCCTCTTGCCTCAGCTTCCTGAGGGCTGGGATTACAACCGTGTGCCACCAAACCCTGCAAAATTGTATCACTATTAAAGATAATGTCACTATTAAGAAAATGAAAGGGCAAACAACTGATGAGAAGTAAATGTAACAAATCATATATATGATAAAGGACCTGTATCTACAATGTATCAAGAACTGCCAAATACAATAAGAGAGCATATAAGCCAACACATAAACTCAGAAAATATTTGACTATGTATTTCACCATAATAATAATGATGAATTGTTATTACATCATAACATATGTGAATGTCAAAATAACTGTACCTAAAGACAAAAAACAAATTTTTATATAAACATTTAGATTGAACTATTGAAAATATAACTCGAACTGCTTTGGCAGAAATTAAATTGCTGTTTGTTCAAAAACAGAAATTGCAAAAAAATACAATGAATGTTTTGGTAGAGGATGGATATCATCAGTATTTTTATTATGATAATGGTCTCCCAGCTATATATATATATATATATATATATATATATATATATATATTTAAACATCAGCTGAAAGAAGTAAACCATCTGCATATTTGTTCTATGTTGATTATGGATCAATAAATGAAAAAATATTTTAGAAATGAAAGTACACACTTCAGTGAGTTCTATCATTGTGGGAATTTTCAGGACTTAACTAGATATGTTTTGGAAATTCTGATTAAAATAAGGTCAAAAAAGTATTTTAAATGTAAAGGTTTTCTGAGTTAACACTCCACACTGACGAGAAAATGTTTAAGCAGGTGGTTATTACATAGATAATTTTTCAAACTAATTCTTTATTCATGAAATAATAGTCTTAATACAGAAAATAAAATGAAGTCAAATCCAGCTTATTTCTGACATTAATTTTATTATAATTCATCATTTGTCACTTAAAACTATCGAGACTAAGACGTATTTTTCTTTTCCTTTTTAAAAAATTTTTTCCCCATTCCCCTGCCCTCCCTTCACCCCCTCTACCCTTCCCTATTTGCAAAGACTTTGTTTCCATTTTTTTCCTTTTCTCATATTTTTTCTTTTCCCTTCTTTCCTTCCCCCTACCCCTCCCACTTCCCCTGCTCCTTTAGACCTTTTCTTCCTATTACACACTATCAATTATACAGTTTTTAAATTACAATATCAAGATCTAGGAGACATTATCACAAATTTAACAGAATTTAAAAAGATATAGAAAGCACATTAGAAAAATATTTTTTGAAATAAATTTGACAACTTCTCAGAAGTACCTTGGAAGACAAATTAATGAAACTAACTCTGGAGGAAATATAAAATTTGAAAAGCACCTATTAAAGAAAGTATATTCCTAGCTTGAAAACCTATCTATATGACAACAGCAGGCTCATATACATTTTAACTGATAAATTATATCAAACAATTAAAGCAGAAAAAAGAAGGAATTCTTCTCTCTTCATTTTAGGAACTCAAAATTGTGCTAATCCTCAAACTGGATAAAGATAATAGAAGAAAAATGCATGAACATAGATAGAAATTTGTTTAACAAAACAAACTATTAGAAGTCAGATCTGGCAGGATGTAGAAAGTGGTTTTGTTATAGGGATGGCAGTGTTGGTTCAGCATTGGAAGATCCACCCCCAAAAGTCATCATTTTAACAGAGGACAGGAAAAAGTCATATGATCCTGTCACTAGTTGGAGAAAAAGTATTGGACTAAATTCCACAGCTGTTTATGGTAAAAGCTATCAGGAGACTAGAAGTAGAACAGAACCTTCTCAACAGATTAAAGACATCTACTCCATACTTCCACTGAGAACACCTTATATGAATGGAGAAGATACAATGCTTTCTCCTTAAGGTGGGGAACAAAGGCAGATATGTTTACTCTTCATCTGTCCATTAAACTTTGTAACCTAGGCCCAACCAAAATAGTCTGTCAATAAAATGACACACTTAGGTTAGGATTGGCAAAGTAGAAGCAAAATCTTTGTATGTAGATGAAGTGATCATCTACAGAGAAAATACTAAGAAATCTCTAGGAGCCCCTAGAACTTGCATTTGAATTTAGCAGGATTAGAAAACACAAGGTATATATAAAAATTCAGGTCTGTGTATATGTGCTATAAATGAAGAATTGAATATTGAAATTTAAAAGTTAAGTAGGAGTACAAAGGACCTAGAAAAGTTAAAACAAAAAAAAAGACAACAGTGTTGGAAGACGTTTAGTACCTAATTTTAAGACTTCCTCTAAAGCTACAGTAATCAAGGCAATGTTGGTGTAAGGAAAGACATATAGATCATTGGAATAAAACAGAGAATCTAGAAATAGAACCACACATATATGGTCCACTGGGTTTTGAGAGATTATTTAACATTAACATTTTATAGAATATAAACTCAATTCAAGAGCCATGAAAAAGATAGTGTTTTCAGCAAATGGCACTGGAACACCTGGTATCTGTATATAAAAAAATTAATCTCAACCCTTTATTTCCATACATGAAAATAACTTGAAGGTATCTATGAACCTACATATGAAAGCCTAAAAGTATAAAACTTTAAGAAGAAATTATAAGGGAAAATATTTATGAATTCAGGGTAGGCAAGAACTACCTAGTATACAAAAGACATGATGTATAAAAGAAAAAAATTGATAAATGAGATTCTATCAAAATTTAGAACTTTAAATGACATCATTTAAATGAAAAGTAGTCCTTAAACAGACCATATTTACAATGCATATAACCTATGACCAGAATATATAAAGAATTCTTAGAGCTCATTAATAGACAACCCAATTAAAAAGTAGACACAAGAAGATGATAAATAGCCAGTATAGCACAAGGAAAAGTGTGCAACTCTAGAATCAGAAAAATATTAATCAGTACAATAACAAGATTGAATTATACACTCATTAGGGAGATGAAGTTCAAAGTTTTAAAAGCCTTGTCATGACTTTTTCTTTTTGTTAGATTCTCACCCTTTGCATTTAAATTGTCACACCCATTGGATTCATTCTGCTGGGTTTCCTGGAGTTGTGATCCTCATTGTCTTTTCCTAGGGTATTAGCTAGCAGACAACATCCAAGCTGCTCAAGGAATTTTATCCAAACCATCAGGTAGCACTGTGAAGACATAGGAGAACCACAGAGAATTGTGAATTGGAATTTGAACAAGCTTGCAACCAGACCAAATTCGGAAATATTTTTATTTAGAAAGATAATTGAGTAACTGCAGATACAGAACCAGCACTAAACAAAACACTTCCAATGGGAAAGCGAAAATTTCCTTCCCATGAGGCTATAAAAGAGCAGCATGTCCCTGTGAATGCAGATTTTGCACTAAGGAGAGATACTGCTTGAATAGAAAGAAAATCGAAGTTAACCTAAATGAACAGGGGCAGGGATGGTAAATCCCAGAGTTCATCCATGTTTAGACAGTGTCAGGTAAAAGCCATTTTGGAATCAATTTCTTCCTCCGCCTCAATTGAAATAAGCAGGAGATGGATTTAAGTAGAACTGTGGCAGTAAGCCACCTTAAATAAAACCTGTGCCTCTATAAGTGGCACAGGAGACCAGAAAACACCCACCTATTTTATATCATTGGTTATAACAGGCTCTCCATTTTAGGAAGGCAGTGACATCTGCACTAATAGTTGGCTTGAACTTAGGAGAATGCAGTGTGAAACAGAAAAGCTAAAATCACAGGATTAGAGGAAGAATCCAATGCTTGGTCCATGAAAGACCAAACTTCAGCCTGGGAATGTCTCAAAGGGATGGAATGATCATATGAAACCCAGTAGACAGTGAGTACATTCAACCAGGGGGAGACAAAGAAAGGAAAAGATGCCAGGAAACCAAAAAGCTGTGGTGATTTAAACAAGGAAATGGAAAAGGGCTCATCCAAGTGGCACTTTTCAGAGGGAGGGAGCCTGGATTTGGGAGGGCTACTGCAGAAGCCCACAGAAAGATAGGCATTCTCAGCTTCCCACCCTAGCACAGACTGTAAACCCAATCCCCTTTCAGAGTGAGCAGGATAGTGTGAAGGCACTGACTGGGCACTCTGTCAAGAGCATAATTACAGAAATTTGATCCTCAGCAGAGACATATCTATGGACTCTGTGAGTGACTGATTTGGTTGCCAGCCCAGGGGTTTCAGGTGTTTCAGGGGTTCAGAAGGGATTAAAGCCGTGGGTGAGGGCCAGCCCTGGACTGGTGGATTATCCAGAATATTGATGTATAACCACAGAGTGGTGGGGCCCCTCTTCCATCCAGTCCTCAATGGTCTCCCCTATGGGAACAGAGTTCTATGAGAACTCTGGACTTCCAACAAAAATCACATTTCCTCCTTATAACAAATGATGCCCAACAACAGAAATCTGGGGGGAAGTAAATGTCTTCAGTTTAAATACCCCCCACAAAGAACACAAATAGGAACATAACTGCTTTTTTTTAAAATTTTTGTATCTTTGTTCTTGTTCTTTTTTGTTTCAAGTATATGTATGGATATAGGTATATATGTAAATATGAATGAATGTTACTTATTGTTTGTGTTCCTACAGTGTCTTATCTTATTTTTTCATATTCTCCTACATTAAGCATTGTTTTATAGTGCTGTCTTTCTTTGTATCTCTTTTAGTTAATTAAGATTCAAAATCCCTATATCTTCCCTTGTTTTCCAATTATATTTATTTACTCCAGTATCTTGTCTTCTTCATTACCTCTATCCCTATTTCTCTTCAAATCCTAACTACTTTTCCCTTATATACTTTAATATATAATATATGTAATATAAATATACAAAATATATGTTTATAAATACATGTGTATATATATAAATCATTAAACCTTTTTTTGTTTTTACTCCTTTTTCCTTTTTCTTTGTTTTCCCTTTCTTTTCTCTTTGCCTATTTTAGATTAATACTCTCTGTTTTATTTCCTGGTTAATGATATAGTGGGGAGTTTTTTAGACAAGTTTTAAGTCATATGTTGATATATGGTTGGTGTTTTAGTCATTGCTTATAAGATCTTTCGGGGCTGATGCAAAGCTCCTCAAAAAACTGTGCATACTCTGAGACAGATTTAATGTGGGACATGGAAATTTACAAAATTAGCTTACAATATCCACCCACAGAGTCAAATGCAGAAGAGTGCAAGGGATTTGTCTGTCTGCATGCTGGAGATCCAAAGAATCTAGCCGAAGGCCTGGAGCCCATAGCAATGTCCCCTATGAGTCCGTATCAGGAGACTGAGGAATCTGCTAAAGAAGACTAAAGGGTCTGCCCTGGAGGCTAGAGTCTGCACCTGTAAGCCAAAAGGCGAGTGCTGGAAGCTGAAATATCTGGGTCTTAGAAGATCACACTCAAGGCCAGGCAAAGGCACATGCTCCTCAAAAGAGAACAGCCAGCCCCCCAGGAAAATCAGTGGCAGGGAAGCTCTTCCAAGGAAAATCAGTTGAAATCCTACCTTCCCATTCTCCTTTTATACTGTTAGGACAATAGCCAACCTCAACATGGGTCATCCTTGCCCAGAACCATGCTGACTTTATTCAGCTGGATGTTCCCACTCAAGTTGACTATTAGTCAATTAACCATTACAGTATGTAATTTATGTTAGTAGTGTGGTCATCTCACCTCACTCTCAGTACTTGGAATAGGTTTCATGCTGAGATATAACCACAGTTTAGGGATCACCACAAAATAAAAACCACTCTCTAAGAAGACTTCTACACAATAGAGAGAGAGAGATCCATCCCAACTGATCTGCAAATTAAACACAGAAACACAAAAATCATGAGAATGTAAGAAAAAATGCCATGAAAAATAAACTTCATGGCTCCCCAAAGACCATCCCAGAGATATTGAAGTGAATGAAATATTTCAAAATAATGGTAGATCAATAACAAGCAATACAATTGAAGGAGTAATTAAGACTGTACCAATTAGGGAAAACTCAGGGCCAAATAGATATTTGCTAAATTCTGCCAGACTTTTAGAGAAGAACTAACATCAACGCTCCTTGGGTTTTTCCCTATTGTATAAAAGTAAGGCATCCTCCCAAATACATTATATGAAGCCAGCATTTCTCTGATACCAAAACTATATAAGAATCTCACAAAAAGGAAAATGACAACAAATCCTTGGTGAACATAGTTACAAAATTCCTCAATAAATTTCTTACTCACAGAATTCAATACCATAGCAAGAAGATCATACATTCTAAAGAAGTTGGGTTTATACCAGGGATTTAAGGAAGTTCCATATATGTAAATCAATAAATGTACTGCCCCCCCATAAATAGAATCAGTGATATAAATCACATGATCACCATAATAAATGCTGAAAAAACACTTATTTAAAAATTTGCACTCATGAGTTTTAAAAAAGCCATATTGAAAATAGGTATAGAAAACCTTACCTCAAAATAATAAAAATTGTGTATTAAAAACCCATAGACAACATTACAGAAAATGGTGAAAAATTGACAGATTTCCCTGTGTTGTCTGGAATGAGAGAAGGATATCTACTTTTATCACTCCTGTTGAATATACTTGTAGAAAGTTTAACCATGAATAATAGGGGAAGAAGAGAAAGAAATTAAAATGATTACAAATAGTGAAGAAAGAAGTCAAATTATCCCTATTTGTAGATGACTTGATTCTTTACCAAAAAACTGCTCCATAAGTCTTTCAGCTCTTATTAAGAAATTCAGCAAAGAGGCAGGATACAAAATGAACACATGAAATTGATTGCATTCTTGTATACCAATAATGAACATGCCAGGGGGGAATAATCAGAAAAACAATTCCATTCCTCATACCTTTGAAAATAATTATGAACCTAGGAATCAACCTACCCAGGAAGCAAAGGACATTTAAAATAAATATTACAAAACTCTGAAGAAGAAAACTGAAGATGACTTTAGAAAATGAAATGGATTGGCATAATATTGTTAAATGGCCATATTACTACTAATAATGTGTAGATTCAAGGCAATCTCTATTATAATACCAATAAGATTCTTTACATCACTAGAAAAGTATACTGAATTTCACCTGGAATCAGAAGAAACACAGGGTAGCTGAATTTAGAGATAAAAGAGCAATACTGAATGCATCACTATGCTGGAATTCAAGCTATACTACAAAGCCATTGTAACAAAAACTACATGGTACTCTCGCAGAAACAGAAATGTGGACCAATGGGTTGGAATAGAAGACACAAAAACAATCTAAGCAGAAATACCCATCTGATTTTTGACAAAGGTGCCACAAACATATTCTAGAGAAAAGACAATGTCTTTAGGAAGACTCTTTTGATGGTATTTTTAGGGTCTCCTATGAAAATGATCATACAATCTGCAAATAATTGTAATATGAATTCTCTTCTTCTCCTCCTACTTTAGCCAAGCCTACTTGGTTTGGCTAAAGTTTGAACTATATTGAGCAGGAGTATGAAAAATGGATACACTTGTCTCATTCCCAATTTTAGAGGAAGAATTTTCAGTTTTTCCTTGACATGAAATTGGTTATGGTTTGCAGTATATGGTTTTTATCAAATTGAGGCAAAATGCTCCTCTAATTTCTTCGAGGATTTTAATCATTAAAACATGTTGAATCTTGTTAAAAGTTTTATTCTGCATCATTGAGATGATCATATATATATGGTCATATATTTACATATATAAATTATATATATATATTATAAAACATATTTTATATATGATCATGTATATATAGTATATATATATTTGCATATATAAGTATAAATTCTATGAGGCATTCTATGTAATTGTTGTTCAATTAAAAGCACAGATTTTACTATGTGGAGTAGTTTTTGTCTACCATTATTGAAAGTGTGATGATTGTTATTCGAAAATTTTTACTCTTGACTTACCACTCATAAAATTTTGAAGTTAGGAAACTTTTTAAAGAAATTCAACACTCATAAAAAGACTTTGGCAATAATATTTAAAAAACTATATATGTGGCTCAAAAATACAATTTGATTCATAAGACTTAATTCCTGTGCTCCAAATTTTAGCCAATATGTAAATAGTTGAGAAAGATAAAATTTATATTAAATTCCAAAGAAAACATATTTAAGTTTTCTTTTTGTGAAATGTAATATTGTATGTTTTCACTCTGAAATCTAATTAAAATTCACCCACATGGAAATGATACATTTTTATAAACAATATTTTTAAATATATTTGCTTATACTTTCAGTGCTGTCAGAAGCAGTTCAATTGTCAAGGCTCACCAGACCCGAAATGAAAAATGCTTCATTGTAGGAAAAAGGGTACAACATAGCAATGGTGTTGAAGTAAGAATATCCATTACAGCCAAAGGTTATCTCACAAGAAAGGGGTCCGCAGGTACCAAACATGAGCTTCTATCATCCTCTCTCTGCTCAAAGTAATGTGTGGCGAAACCACTGAGCTAAATCCCCAGCCCATAGACAGATTTCTCATTAGGAATGGAACATCTCAGAATTGAGAAATCCAAAATGAACTGTTTGCTATTTATTATTATGGTTATCCTATATTTTAATACAAGCTCTTCCACTGTAAGATGAATTTGATTTTAACATCTACATTTTTCATGCATAAATTACTTTAAGGAACTTTGCTTACATTTCCTAGATCTCCCTCAGACATATTTTAAACCAATCAAAATTACAAAGACAATACATCTAAGAAAGCAAATAATTCTAATAAATCTCTCTTCATGGTACATACTTTATGGACATATACTATTGTAGGAAAACCTACTAAATCTTAAAAATTTCACTTTCACGAAGAGTAAATTCCCAGATTTGCGAAATTGACTCACAAGTCCTTTCATGGTCTGAATCTAAACTACTTTTTTTTTCTTTGTTTTTAGAAAATAAAAACCATGCAACAATACCTTTATTAACATCTTGAACAGGTTCAACTATTACTGGAGCTGGTAGTTTCTAAACTTAAATTGGGGCAAATGGCTATAGTGCAGAAGAATTAAAAACCACCCCTCAGTTTCAGGACTAGGTTGACTGTACTCTTTCTGGATGTTGTTAGACTACTTTTCTACTAGTGCATATGCAGATCCATGTAATAAAAATTCTGATTATTGTACTAGCAAATCTGTGATGCAGGAAGGACTGTTTATTATAGAGAAACACCCACATGCAGCATTTTTCAACTCACCAACTCTACTTACCCTGAAATGGGTGTGTCTAATTCTATCTCCCTTTAAATTCTTCCTGAGTTTCCCTGCGTTTCTGGTACACAGGGAATATGGTGATTAACAGTTAAATCAGGATGATTATTTCAGTAGCAGTCATTTTACACAGATATTGATTTACTTGACCTATATTGGTAAAGGAATTCTCCATTTTAAAATGTACTCCTGCTTGTATGTTGCTTTTGTGCTGTTCTGTTTGTTTGTTTTCTGTTTTCTCCTGCATACCTTAGAAAGAACCCTTTCATGCTGAATTGCTTAAGCCTGAGTATTTGGTTACAAACACTTAGAGGAGAATTTTCAACAGGTGTTCACAAAACAAAAAAAGGTAGATAGTATAACATTTGAATGAAACTTTAATAAGGAATTAAAAAGCATATAGCAAGGTTGCCTTATTCTTCATTATTAATATAGATTTTAAAGTTTATTCTTAATTTACTTATAGGAGTGATAGTGTACAAAAGACAAATCATATGGAATAATAACTAGAATGCATTTTAAGATTTCCTTTACTAAGAAACTCTCAATCACACTAGAGAATCTCACCTGCTTTAATTTGGGTGTCTGATTTTCTTTTCTCAGGATGTGTAAAGCCAGTGCTCCCCATGTGATCTTGCTTTTGAATTGTCATCCATCCTGTCACAGATGGAGAGAATTATATTAGTTCCCATTTCATTCCCAAATTGTTGCAAATATAGCTTTTAATAAAGTACTTATGATTAATAAATTTAGAAGCAAAATAAAATCACTATGAAGTGGTTATCTTATATATAAATATTTCCCTCTTAAGCTTAATGTTCATGTAAATCTCACTATTCATCTATTGATTGGTTATGTTTACATAGATCTAAGCTTTCGTTGGCACTGTTCATTTAACATTTATTAAAGAATCAGTTGCAATTTTCTTTTGAATATTCTCAGTAGATATTTAAATTTTGAATACCTATTAACAAAACTATCTAAAAATAGCTGAAAGCTTTTGATTCAACGATAATTCTGGTTGTCTCACTAAATTGAATTGGCTAGTGATTTATGCATCTCTTATCAAGAACAGTGTATTAGTATCCTATTATTGTTGTAAAGATTATGACATACAGAATTGGCTAAAAAATAGAAATATAGCCTTTCAAAGTTCTGCAAAAAATGTCTGAAATTAAACTGTCAATTGGGCCATACCTATTTTGAATACCCTAGACGAGCATTCTTCTTCGTCTCTACCTTCTGGTGTATTCTGACATTACTTGGCTCATTGCAATGTACTGTAACTCCAATTTTTGCCAAACATTCTTTTATGTATTTTTGTATCCCAAATTACTCTCTTCCTTTTCTTTTAAAGATATGCATATTTGGATTTAGGGTATACTGTAAACCCAGGGTGATTTAATGTTGAGGTTCTGAATTATATACCCAAACACATTTTCTTGTTTTCCAAAATGAGGCCATATTCATAGATTCCATGGATTAGGACATGTGTATACCTCTCTGGGAGTCACTAGTAAAGTTACTACTCTTAGGGCCAGGGATTTAGCTCAATGGCATTGTACCGGCCTTGCAAGTACAAAGTCCTGAGTTCAATCCCTGGCACTGAGAAAAAAAAAGTGGAAAGTTACTACTTGTATATCAAACTTTTCCCAAAGTAATTATTATGAAGGATTCCTGAAATATTTTCAACTAAAAAATTTGACTGATTGAAGAAATAAGCTTCCTAAGAATTTGCTTCACATTTTCTTCTCATATTCTTTCTCCTCTGTCTCTCTCTTCATCTCTCCCCCTACCATCTCTCCCTCTTTCCAAGCATGTGCAGACACACACACACATATACACAAATGCACGCAGACACACACACATGCACACACAATTCCAGTATATTATTTAAGCAAAGAAAAGTAATCCACTTATTTAGCTTTGCACCACATATGCCAATAACTTTTTAAAAATCTTACTAATTTCTCTGGGAATATAAATTAAATATTCAAACACAAAACCAAATAGAAAAAAACCTTATCCAAAGATAGACAATGTCAAAAATGTCTAAAGTTTTATGACCGCCAATGTCTAATTCATTACTTATTTTTTTATGTTCACATCAAAACTTAGGGTATAAATGTAGGCATTTTATAGCTCCTGGTCACATGAGAAGAAATTTCATTTCACAAGATTATAGTTTTAGCAAGGTCAAGTGACTGATAGGGTGCAGGGCAAGCACAAGTGCATGCATTTAACTTCACACTTTGATCTCATTGGTAGTAAACTGAAATTCAAGATCACTTCATACTCCAAATCTTCCTCAAGTTGCTCCTTCTGCCATCCTACCCTGATCTCTGTGTAGGGTCAATCCATTACTATTTCACAGATTGCCTTATCTTGAAAAATTACTTTCATCCTATCATACATCCTCAGATGGCATACTCTGCCTGAGTATCTCAATAGATGAATTTTATAGGTTTAAAATAATTTGTTATATAAAACTTGTTTTTCCAAACACAAATACTCCTGTAAGATATTTCATGCTTGATACTAAAAGCAAGAAGTAATTCCAGCAGATAAGAGCAGTTCCAACCAATGAAAAGAGAAAGTGTTAGGAAAGGATAGACATTTTTTTTTGAACATAGCAAACAATAATGTCACTGACACGTTTCCACAGTAATTTTTTACTTCAAATTTTTTTTCTTAATAAAAATTTGTGATATGCAATTTAAATGTTTCTTCACAGGTTTTGGCAAATGTCATTTGGATGGAAGATATATCATTTTATTTCAAATTTTGAAGGACATTTAGTGATGTTGACACAGGAAGCTATTTTTATCTGTTCACTGTTAAAATTCTTAACAAATGAAAAATTTAAATTTAATTAAAATAAGACCTATCCTTATTTACAGGGCTACAGACTTTGAAAATTTAAGAAAATTTTTATGACTTTTTACTTTAGCATTCATTTAATAAATGATAGAGAGAGAGAGAGTCAGATTGAGGCAGAGACTGAAAGAGTGAGACAAAGAGAAATAAACTCCTCCCTTGTCAGAAATAATATTTGAACATATATTTCAGTCATTTCCCATTTCTAAAAAATTTGTGATGTGTTGGAAATTACATTTTAACCTTAGTGTTTTGGATATTATTCAAAAATTGGTGACAGAGTCTCACTTTTATTAGTTTTTTAAAATTAATTTTGTTGTTACATTTAAGGTATACAACATAATGAAATTCAGCATTGGAAATTTGCACCTTTACATAATCCATCTTGGTTCTTATTTTATCCCCATTCCCCTGCCTTCCTTTGAACCCCTCCATGACTTTGTTTCCATTTTTTCTTATTCTCACAATAATTCCATTCCCTTCTTTCTTTACCCCTACCACTCCCACTTCCCTGATCCATTTGCAACTTTTCTTCCTATTTCTCATTATCTATTATATCTTTTAGTCCTTACTTACACTTTTGGTTTCTCACACTAGAGAAACTATTTGCTATTTACACATGTGTGTGCTATTTATTTCACTTAAGAGTATCACCTCAGTGTGCATCCATTTAGCTATTAATGTCTCTAGTTTCTCATTCTTTATGGTGAGTAGTACTCCATTTTATAAAAAAGAAAATCCACATTTTCTTTATTCAGTCTCCAGTCGATGGGCAATTGGGTTCTTTCCAAGTTTTAGCTATCATAAATTGTGCTATTATGAACATGGGTGCACATATATTGCTGTGGTATGATTCTTTTAATTTTTGGGGGAAGATATGCAACAGTTGAATAGCTGGGTGAAATGGGACTTCCAATCCTAGTTCTTTGAGGTATCTCCATACTGATTTCCACAGTGGTTGCACCAGTCTACACTCCCGCCAGCAGTGGGCCAGTGTTCCTCTTTCCCCACAGCCCCACCAGGATTTGTTATTGGTTGATTTCATGATAGCAACCATTATTTCTGGGGTGAAGTGGAATCTCAGCGTTGTTTCCATTTGCATTTCTCTAATGACCAGTGATGTTGAACATTTTTTCATGTATTTATTTACTATTTCTACTTCTTTGTCTGAGAAATGTCTGTTCAGTTCAGATGTCCATTTTTGGATTGGGTCTTTAAATCTGGGAGGTCTGATTTGTTTAAGTTCTTTATATATTCTAGATAGTAGACCTTTGTCTGAGGACAGCTGGTGAAAAACTTTTCCCTCATCGTGGGCTGTTGGTGGTTCCTCTTGCTATGCAGCATTTTATAGTAAGAAGAGGTCCCACTTGTTGATTGTTTTTGCTAGTTCATGAGCAATTGAAGTTTTGTTCATAAAATATTTTCCTACACTAATGGCTTCAAAAGTTCCACCTAACCTCTGTTCCAGCTAGCTTAGTGTTTCTGTTTTAATATTTAGATATTTAATCCATTTCAATTTTAGTTTAGTGCATGGTGAGAGATATAGGTCTAGTTTTAATCTTTGGTAAGTTGAAACCCAATTTTTCCAGCAGCATTTATTAAAGAGGCTATCATTCCTGCAGTGAGGGTGTTTGGCTCCTTTGTCCCAGATGAGGTGGCTGAGTGTGTCTGGTGTTGTTTCTGCATCTTCTAATCTGTTCCACTGGTCCTCAAGTCTGTTTCTTTGCCAGTACTATGCTTTCTTCATCATAGTAGCATTGTGGTATAGTTTCAAGTTGGGGATTGTGATACCCCCTACCTTGTCTTTATTGCCTAGTATTGCTTTTGCAATTCTAGGTCTCTTCTTGTTCCAAATGAATTTTTGGATTGTTTTCTCCAGATCTGTGAAGAATGCTGCTGATATTTCAATTGGGATTGCATTGAGTTTATATAGAAATTTTGGAAATATGGCTATTTTCACTATGTTGATTCTTCCTACCCAGGAGCAAGGGATGTCTTTCCATTTTCTGATATCATCTTCAATCTCTTTGTTCAGAGTGCTATAGTTTTCAGAGAAAAGGTCTTTGATTTCTTTTGTTAGGTCGATTCCTAGGTATTTCAATTTTTTGATGCTATTGTGAAAGGAATTGTTTGCCCTTTTTCTGTCTCAGGCAGTCTGTTGTTCATGTAGCAGAAAACTATTGATTTTTGTGTGCTGATCTTGTACCTAGTTACTTTACTGAATTTGGTTATTAAGTCTAGAAGACTTTTGGTGGAGTTCTTGGGGTCTTCTATATAGAATATCATGTCATCTGCAAATAATGACAATTTGACTTCGTCATTTTCTATTTTTATTCCATTTATTTATTCTCTTGTATAATTGGCGTCGCTAATGTTTCCAAAACTATAATGCACAGGAGTGCTGATAGTGGACATTCTTGTCTTGTTCCTGTTTTTAGCATGAAGAATTTCAGTTTTTGACCATTTAGTATGATATTGGATGTTAGTTTTTCATAGATGGCTTTTATCAGATTGAGGTAGAGACCATCTATTCCAATTTTTTCCAGGGCTTTTATCATAAATGCGTGTTGGATTTTGTCGAATGGTTTTTCTGCATCTATTGAGATGATCATATGGTTTTGTCCTTGGCTCTATTGATATAGTGTATTACATTTATTGATTTGCATATGTTGAACCATCTTGTATCCCTGGGATGAATCCCACTTGTTCAGGGTGTATGATCTTCTTGATGATCTTCTGCATTCTATTTGCCAATATCTTGTTCAGGATTTTTGCATCTATGTTCATTAATGAGATTGGCCTATAGTTCTCTTTTTCAGTTTGGTCTTTCTCTGCTTTGGGGATCAAGGTGATGTTTGCTTCCAGGAATGAATTTGGCAGTATTAATTCCTTTTCAATTTCATTGAAGAGTTTTAAGAGTAGTGGCAGTAGTTCCTCTCTAAATGTCTTGTAGAATTCAGCAATGAAGCCATCAGGGCCCGGGCTTTACTCAGTTGGTAAGTTTTTAATTATGTTTTCAATTTCATTGATTGATATTGGGTTATTTAGAATTTTTAGGTCTTCTTCGTTCAACTTTGATAATTCATACATATCTAGGAATCTGTCCATTTCTCCAGTGTTTTCTATTTTATTAGAGTATAGGTTCTCAAAGTAGGTATTGATGATCCTCTGGATTTCTGCTGGGTCCATTGTAATTTCACTCTTTTCATTCCTAATTGCATGGATTTGGGCCTTTTATTCCTTTTTTTGTTAAGATTGGCAAAGGGTTTGTCAATATTGTTTATTCTTTTGAGGAACCAACTCTTTTCTCCATTGTTTTTTTGTATCATTCTCTTAGCCTCCAGTCCATTGATTTCTGCTCTGATCTTTATAATTACCCCCTTGTGTGAACTTTGGGTTTGTCTTGCTCTTCGTTTTCTAAAGGCTTGAGGTTCAGCATAAGGTTGTGTAATTGAGCTCACTCTATTTTCCTAATGTAAGTGTGTATTCACTGCTATGAATTTCCCTTGCAAGACTGCTTTCATTGTGTCCCATAGATTCTGGTATGTTGTACTGGCTTTATCATTTAATTGTAGGAGCTGTCTGATTTCTTCTTTAATTTCCCTTTGTGACACATTGGTTATTCAGAAGTGTGTTGTTCAATTTCCATGCGTTTATGAAATTCTCATAGTTTCTTTTGCTATTGATCTCCAATTTCATCGCACTATGGTCTGATAATATACAGGGCATAACTTCAATTCCTTTGCATTTAATTCAACATGTTATATGGGGGAGTATGTGGTCTAGTTTGGAGAACACCCCATGTGCCCCGGAAAAAAATCTGTATTCTGATTTTGTGGGGTGGAATGCTCTGTAAACCTCTGTTAAGTTCATTTGTTCAAGAGTTCAAATGAGTTCTAGTATTTCATTACTTATTTTTTTGTCTAATTGATCTATTTTTGACAGTGGGGTACTGAACTCCTCCACTACTATTGTATTAGTGCATATATGACTTTTCATGTCCATTAGTATTTGTTTTATATAGTTGGTTGCACTAGTGTTTGGTGCATATATGTTTATGATTGTCATCACTTCCTCTTGGATTGTTCCCTTTACAAGGATGTGGTGTCCTTATTCTCTCTGAATCAGTGTTGGTTTCAAATCCACTTGATCTGCCAAGAGGATAGCTACTCCTGCTTTTTTTTGGTTTCCTGTTGCATGGAGTATTGTTTTCCCACCCTTTAACTTTCAGCCTACAAGTTTCTTTTTGAATTAAGTGTGTTTCTTGTATGCACCATATTGTTGGATCTTGTTGCTTGACCAATTCTGCCCGTCTATTTCTTTTGATTGGTGAATTGACACCATTAACATTGAATGTTATAATCGATATGTACTGATTTATCCTTGTCATGACTTTTCCTTTCTTTTGCATTCTCCCCCTTTGAGTTTAATTTCTTGTGCCTGATAGGTTCATTCTGCTGAGCTTCCTGGGGTTGTGATCCTTGTTGTCCTTTCCTAAGATATTGTTTAAATTTTTTGAAGTGTTTGTTTGGTATTCATGAAGTTCCTCAGGTGCTCTTTGTCATGAAAGTATCTTATTTCTCCATCAATTTTGAAAGATAGTTTTGCAGGATACATCAATCTGGGTTGGAGTTTGTTTTGTGTTGAGAAGTCTGTCCTGATTCTGATGGGCTTTCCCTTCTATGTGGGTGTGCTGGAGCCTCTGGGGTCAGTGAAGATCCTGACTGTGATCTGCCTGCAGCTGAACTGGTCTGGAATACACAGCTGCTGCCCGGGATCTGCACACATTCACAGATGGAATGGTGGGCTTCTGGCAGAAGCCTGTGTACCCACGCCTGTTTGTTTGTTTTTTGAGACAAGGTCTTGCTATGTAGCCCAGGCTGGCTTCACTGGAACTCATGACAATCTTCCTGCCTCAGACTCCTCAGTGCTGGTATAACAGGCATGCACTACCCAGGTATTACAGGCATACACTACCATGCCCAGTTAAGTCTCACATTTGAATTAAAAATATTATTACTACATCAGTAAA
This sequence comes from Heterocephalus glaber, assembly GCF_053883595.1. NCBI lineage: Eukaryota > Metazoa > Chordata > Mammalia > Rodentia > Bathyergidae > Heterocephalus > Heterocephalus glaber. The sequence continues at coordinate 44,542,454 of NW_028258138.1, forward strand.
CATATCCAAATTTTATCTCTTGATGGCTATTATTTTACTTAGTTTTACCAGGATATCTTTCTAAAGGATTGATATTCATTAAAAGAGATTTGCATGCCAAGTAAAATTGTCATAGACTGCATTTAAATTTAAATATACATTAAGTTACTGTGACCATTAATCATGATATATCAACTTGAATGGATTACTAACTCTGAATAAAGAATGTAAACATGTACTGCAAATATGTACTAATCAACAAATAAAATAATAAAAAACTCAGAAAATTAATAAAGCAGTTTTAGTATGTGTGGATGTTTGACATATAGGATGGCAAGCTGAATGAGGAAGACACACCGTGGACATGGTTGGCTGCAGGAAACCAGCCTGAAACCACACTGGGAAAACTATAAAATATTACTGAATTGGCCTATGAATTAGCTATTGATTAAATTGTAAGTCTCTCTTAGCCTATGTGACTTGTTATATGAGTTAGCATACTGAAATGGAATTTCCTGTGCCAACAGTCACAATTGAGACCTCAATGATCAGTGATATTGTGGTCCCTCTGATAGCAATAAAACACTTCAGCAGAAGACTTTATGACTCTGCAGCCATTCTCACAAAACAAATATAAGCTAAAGATAGCACCAGTTACTCATTAATTAAGACCTGTCTTTTACAGGAATGCAATTATTCCTTCTTTTACAAACCTGGCTCATATCAGCACCTTAGCACTGCTGTTTCCTGCATTTGATTTTATGACCCTGTAATGTTGTATGATCAATAAATAGTGGCAAGTCCAGAGCCTTGGGGTCTTAACCTGAAGAACTCTGACCACCCTGGCCCACTCCCCATTTACACAAACCTTTGTCTCTTGTATTATTCTTTATCTTCAGTGTACCCTCAGTCACGTGGGTGGGAGGTAGTCGTGCAGCCGCTGAGAGTTGGCAAAACCAATAGGATTGTATCTTGAGGAGAATAAAAAGGGAAAGAAGGAAATGTTCCCCATTTTGAAGACCTCTTGTCTTTACCTTGCCTTTGGACTTGATCTACAGTTTTTTTCACCTTCCAACATAGACTCATACATGTGACTCTAGACTGAGCTTCCTGGCCTCTAGCCTTAGACTGGCACTGTGTTCTTGATTGCTCTTGTTCTGTTCCTTGTATCTTCTTGGACTGAGCAAGCATTGAATCTTCTATCTCTCTACAGTACAGATGGTCATTGTGAATTTTTCAGCTTCTGATCTTGCAAGCCTACCTAACAAATCTCCTTGTACAATTATATTTGCATTTTCTATTTATTCTTTTCCTCTAGAGAACTTTAACTAATACACTTACTAAAATAGTATTACTCTGTAGAAAAGGAGCAAAAATAGGATTTGTAAATTTGTTTAATAAATTTAATCAAACCAAGATATATACATGTGAAAGTCATCAGAATATGTCACTTTCTTAAACTAGTTATTCAGAAATTAGGCATTAATCTACAGCTATAGTAAATTGAATAGAAAAATATAAACTATTTTCTTTGACAAAACAATTTTGTTGATTTTTTTATACTTTATTCAAAAGTAGACTACATAACCTTAGCAAGTAAGAAAATAGTTGCTTTGTAATAAGGTACATAGCAGTGATTTAGGTAATAATAAGATAGGAACTATTTACAAAATTTGAAAATAATGCTTTGTGTGTTCAAAAAATATTAATAGAAAATAGCATACAACACTAATCTACAGTATACGCCCATGAAGTTGCAATTCAGAGTTCATGGCTTCAGGCTTTTGTGGATTTTTCCTTAAAAACTAATAACTGTTTGTGGAAACTCCTACAATTTTGCAGAAACTTCAAATATCCTCCTCAATGATTTTTGGCAGGAGGTTTGCAAGTCAACAATCTGAGAGCATTATTCAGTTCTCCTTGTTGCTGCTTGGCTGAGTCCTCTAACCCATCTCTGGCAGATTGACCAGCATTCCCGCATCATAACAAGTACCCTGAGTAGCTATTTGGAGTGTTCTCAGGTTTGTTCTTAAACCCCTAACATCCCTAAGATGCCACCAAAACACCCTGTACCTTCTAAAGGTTTATTGATATAGTATTTTATTAAATTAAATTATATAGTTGTGGGAAATATAACATATTTAGGGTTTAAACTTAAAAAAATAGGAATTTATAGGCATTTTTTGACCATATCTAAAATATGTGGTTTTTCACAATTTGTAACTGCTCTAGAAATGTAGCCCTTGCAAATTTCAGAGATTCCTTATATTGTACATTTTTGTAATTAACATAAATCATCGTATATTGTTCCCACAGGAAGTGGAATTGAGGCACAGACAGATTTCATAGCCTGGTTTCTCCTTAGCAGGCATAAAGAAATAAAGACAGCTTACAGAGCATAAGCTGTATATTTACATACAAACATGAAGAAAATTGATAGGACTTTTATATATAAGGCACGTGGATTGAGGAATCATGTTCAAAAATCATTCTTGCTTTGAGTGGAGTCACATACAGTAATCTCAGCTACTTAATAGACTAAACAAGAGAGTGACAAGTTTCAAGCCAATCTGGGCTTCTCTCAAGATTAAAAAAAACAACCTAACAACAAACAAAACAAAACAAAATGCTTGAAGTATAACTCAATAATAGGGTGCTGTAGGGTTTTATCATCACTAGTAAAAAAATATATATCTTGTCATCATTTTCAAGTTCACATAAATGCTGTACATGTATTGAAGATAAGTTTTTCTCAGATTTGTTTGGGATCATTTTAGTTAGCCTATATCTTTGGTAACTCGTTATTCATGCTTTGAATGGTTTTGGTCTTTATTATTTGATTCTTCTTTAACCACACTGGTCAGTTTCTTTGTCAGTTCCACTATCTTTTTAGCTATGACACCCCTGAGCTTGACAAATTTCTTTGGTTTTAATCATTTTGTGCAGATCAGCTATTTGGTGTTTGATTTCCTCTCCAACAGTGCCCCTTGTATCTGCTTTGGAAGAGTTGGGAGTACTTGCAAGCCTTTTGTTGTCTTCTCCATTTATCTTCCTTTTCTGGTGGACAGGATTGAGGTCAAAGAGAGTGAGGTGACTTTGGTGCTGTTATGAAAATCTATTTAGTTCAGTTCTATTTTCCAGTGATGTAGGCTTGGCTTTGTTAAGAGGTACTGTTTACCACTTCAACGTACCCAGTTTAATTCCACTGGACACAGTACTTTGTTATAGAGAGAATTCCTACTGGTTAAAAAAGCATTCACAGTCTTAACTATACATCATTCATGAATATTAAAACTTGTTTTGAAAATTTCACACTTTCATAAATGCCTCTTACAGAAAATACTATATTACAGCTATTGCAGTTGGACTATGAAGTAGAGGAAGAAGAAAAAGAGGGGAAATTTAAAGTGGCAAGTCAGTAAAAGCAAAGGGAGATAAGTGAAATGTTAGTAGGTGAGCAATAGATGAATGGTTGGACTGTTTGAAGTGTTTTTATACCTGGAGTAAAGAGTTCATATTGAAGGGTTTTAGGAAAATATTTGTGGAGGCAGAAGGAGTGAAGCAGAGGGGCAGAAGTATAATTAGAAGTACAGGGAAGCTGAGAATTTGCTGGAACTTGTTAATATACTTATAGTTAGTTTTATTTGGATTCTCAGCACAATTATTTTATGGGTTACTCCAGCATGTCCATTAAGAAACACTGGTCTATTCTTATTCTCTGTATATATTCAGCTACCCTCTGGATATGTCACATGAACGATGGAGTGGAAGTGAGGGAAGACAAAAGGAGAGGGAAATGAAGAAGAGCAAAGAAAAAAGTAGAGAGGACAGACAATTAAAAAGAAAAGAGGCAAGAGAAGAAAGGCTGAGATAGCATAGAGCCTGCAAGTCCCTCAGTTCTCTTCCCATGGTAGTCATAGTCTGCGTGCAGACAGCCAGGCAGTTTTCTCACTGCAGGAGGCTTATCTTCCTGCCTGGGAGTGGTGAGGTATCTCTCTGTGGACCCACTTCCCAGCTCCAAGCTGTGCTTTGGGTGTGGTAACTGCAAACCTTTGTCTCTGTCCCAAAGTCCAACCTCCTCAATTAATCTGTCAAATAGAAGACTTGATGTAGTTTGTCTGACAAATAGTTCTCTGTGACTTCCCACTCTCCTTATCACTGCTTCAAGGTAAATCCTGAGGCTGGCTCCATGTTCTGCCTCTTGGGGCCTTCTGCCCAGTGTATCATCAGAAGCCCGCTTCCCCAGGTGGCTCTCTCTGTTCCTTCACATTCAAACCTTTGTCTGTCCCTGACTCATGATCTCTGATTTCCAGTCCAGGAAACATAGTGCAGTCTCCAGGCTTAACAGAGGGTCTTGTTTGCAGGTATAGAACTGTGGGTTGTGGACAAGATTTCCCACTATTTCAGATCTTTCCAGTATCTAACAAAACAAAAGAAAAATGTCCACTCTGGACTGGTTCTGTTGGGTTTCTGCTCTCTCCAGTTTCTCCAGGAATGCCACCCACATGTCCCTCCGGTGGGCTTGGCACTGTCCATAGTTTCTGGTGTTCTCTCTCTGCCTATGGCTGGGGCCTTCCCTTGATAATCCTGTGAGGTAAGTGTTGGGTAGGATGCTGCTGGGACACAGTATTCCTCAGTATTTGGGAGGATGAAGGAAGAGAGGGATTGTCTGCTCTTGTATTGCTCTCTCTCCCTTTCTCTGGGTGTTGCTTCCTAGGTGTCCCAGTCAAAGTTTATTCCCACACTAGATTTTCCCTTCCAGGAGGAAATCCCTTTCAATTTAACTTCCTCTTCCAGATTCTGTAGACAGTCCATTCCAGGAGTCTAACCTCTGCAGTGCTGTCTCCTTCCTTCTGGTGTTAGAACTGCTCCCAAGAGGGCACGTTCACTGGGTAAAGGCTAAAAGGGAGAGGCACAAGCTTCCCTTTATTAACAGCCCAAATATTTGATTTTATCTGCAGGAGTTCTCTTTCAGATCAATTTTCTGTATCTGAATGTTATTGTCTCTCCCCTTTGGGAATACCTATGTTATCCAGCATCTCCTCCAAGTTTCACCAGAGACCTCCTTCTCTAATTGGGCATGTTGGAAAATCCTACTTCTTAAAAAAAATTCCACATTTAAAAATACTAATATTCAGTGCTGCCATATGATGCACATTTTACTTGTAAACCTTAGGAAAGTGTTTTCATTTTACTTATTAGCAAATGCATATCTGTTTCTTGTATCATCCTTATTGGAGAAATTAGTGACCTGGCACTCCTGAAAGCTTTATTCTCTTTCAATTTAATAATCGAAGAAAATTAGTTTCTTTTCATATACCTGTGTATTCTTGAACAGATTCAAAACAAATGAGATTTCAGAAAAACAATTCAATTGGCAGAAACAAAGTAAAGATTTTAAAATGAGGACTATATAATATTAAACTCAATATAATTAAATATAATGGCCCAGCCACGGATATCAAAGAAGCTCAAAACTTCTCAAAGTTTAAAGTCCAATGATCTTCAGTGCTTAAAAATCAATCTGACTTTCAATTCTCAAATTAAAGTATAAAAGCATATTTTGGGTTATTTTCCTTCATCCATTTATAGTAACCTGGGATGTAGCTGAACATATGTTACAAGCAACATCAAGTTTGAGGGGAAGTATAATCAAAGAAATGTTAAATAGGTTTTAGAGTCAGGATAGTGAGATTGCTTAAAGAATTCACTGGATTTAGTAATCATCTGAAGGTAAAGACAAACTAAGCTTTAAGGCCTCTGTAGACATTCAATGTATTTTGTAGGCCTCAGTGACATGAAAAATGTAAACTCTCTTATCTAGTACTTTGGTTTTTTCATTTGTTTGTTTTTAGGTACCAGGAATCAAACTCAGGACCTTGTGCTTGCCAGGCAGCCAACAGCATAACAGAGCTAAATCCCCAGCCCAACTGTAAATTCTCTTAATGATAGATAGTGATAAAATTCCTTCCTTGAAATGGCAGACAAAGAAATTTAAAGGAGGGTCACACATGGAAGGATAAAAGTAAATGAAGGAAAAGTAGTTAAGGGGTATGAAAAAACAACCCAGCATATAAATGGGTAATGGGCAATCAGATAATTAATACTGGAATTGACATAGTGACAGTGATACTAATTAAAATGAAGAAACATAAATACAACAGATACCTTTGTAAACTGTTTAAATTCCATACAACAACACTTCTCCCATCTAAGTACTATCCAGGCCCAGCCCTGCTTATCTTCTGAAATGAAGTGTGTTCAGGGTGGTATGGCTGTAGTCTAAAACAACATTTCTGAAAAAAGAGACATGAAATGATGATGATATGTATAAATATGGGTATTTAACCCTTGTATCTTTGATAAATGGGATCATAAATTTCTACTTTAGATATACTTAAGAATCACTTAGATAAAGCAGAATTAGTAATGACTGATTTTAAATTGTCATTTCTATAATATGTAGATAAGAAAATGTTAAATTTTGTAGTGTGTAGGAAACAGTATTTATCAAATCAATGTTAAAATATGAGTCAATTTAATGATTTGTAATTGTAAATATTGGCAGAGAGAGAGAGAAGCATGAAGTTGTCTAAATGTTAAAAGGTCTGAATCCCTATGACTTTTGACAATCATATTTTTTAGTTTTCATTATACAAAATGTTCTAAAAATTTCCATCACTATAATAAAATACATGAACTAATATCCTTATAAAGAAAAAAAGTTCTCTTTGACTCATGGTCCTGGAGATTCTAATCAAAGATTAAGTTACCCCATAATGTTTGGGCTTTGATGCAGGCTGTACTTCTTGGTGTGAGTAGATGTCAGAGCAACAACACTGACTTAATAAACCAGGAAGCAGAGAGCAAAAGAGTGAGAGTGTGAACTAGGAACAGGATCTCAGTTCTCTTGAAGGACACACCTCTCTTAACACCAAAGGTCTACACTAGGGATTACTTCCAAAAACTTTTATCACTTTCCAGGAGAGCCACCCTGTGGACCAATAACCTAACACATGTGTTTATGGGATAGTCAGCCTCCAAAGAAGATAACTGCCTGTATTATTTTTGTTTGATACTTAGATATTTATTAAAGGTACATGAATATCAAAAATTATTTTCAAAAATAAAGCAGATTTCCTCACCTCTTTGACAAAATATTCAATGCTAGATGAGAAGATCATGGAAAATGTTTGCATTTGCTAATAATAACTACATATTTATTTGGAAAACAAATGTTATAAAAGGTTCTCATAATTTTAATTTTTTAATTTTATTCATTAAAGTTTACAGTAAAGATTATACTCTTTCCAGGGAGTTGCTACATAGCCATAAGACATCTAAATTCTTTTTACATCCCTTTTCCCTTTCCCCTTCTCACTGGCTCCATCTCTTAGACCCTTACCAACTGCAAAAGGTCTATTTCCCTGTTTCCTATTATCTATATTTTGTGTTGCTGTTCAATTTATTTACATTTTGAATTTCTCATAGAAGAGAAACTGTGCAATATTTAAGCTTGTGTGTCTAATTTATTTCACTTAACCTTATGTTCTCAAGATCCATCCAATTTCCTACAAATGACTCAGATTTAACCTTTTTTTATAGCAGAGTAGAACTCCTAATTTTCTTTATTCATTCATCTATTGATGGACATATAGCATGCTTCCAAAATTTAGCCATTGTGAGTTGTGCTTATATAAACATGGGAATGCATGTATCATAGTGATATGATATCTTTACCTCTTTTGGTAAGTTACCTAGAAGGGGAACATACCCAGAAGAGGAATAACTGGGTCAAACAGAATTTCTACTTTTAGATATCTGAGAAATCTCCAAACAGATTTTCATAGTGGAAGTTGTACTAGTTTACATTCTCACCAACAAGGAAGAAGCCTTGTAAACATCTGTCTTCTGTAGTCTTGTAAGCATCTGTTATTATTTGACTTCTTGATGATAAACATTCTTTGCGGAGAAAGATGGAATCTCAATGTTGTTTTGATTTGCATTTCACCAATGGACAAGGATATTGAACATTTTCCTGTATTTACTTGCCATTTATACTTCTTCTGAGTAGTGTCTACTCATGCTGGTATACCACTTTTTGATTGGTACTTATTTTGGGGGAAGGTTTAATTTTTTGAGTTCTTTATATTAGTCTTTTGTAAAACAGGTACCTAGCAATTTTTTTTTTATTAACTGTAGGTAATCTCTTTGTTGTTTGTCTTCTTTGCTGTGAAGATGTCCCATATGAAAGGACTTTCTGCTTTTTGTGACTGAATAGTACACCATTGTGTATATGTACAAAGTTTTCTTTTTCCATTTTGAGGGAAATTAAGTTTGATTCCATGTTATGCCTATTGTGAAAAGTTAGGCAATAAACATATGAATGCTGGTGCCATTTCAACATATTGATTTCCTCTCCTCTACATATATACTCAACAATGGGATTACAGGACCATATGTTTACCATCTTTAGTTTTCTGAGGAATTTTCAAATTGATTTTCCTAAGCGTTGTACATTCTTTCTAACAGTGTTCCTCTTTGCCTACATCGTCTCCAGAAATTATTTTTTTCTTTCTGATAAATTTGATTCTCCCTAGGGTGAAGTGATATCCCATTGTGGTTTAGATTTGCATTTCCTGAATGATTAATGATATTAAGGATTTTCATATATTCATTGTCTATTTGTATACCTCTTCTTTTTTTTTTTTTTGGTACTGGGGATTGAACTTGGGTCCTTGCGCTTGGGAGGCAAGCGGCAAAACCACTGAGCTAAATCCTCAGCCCTGTATGTCTCATTTTGAGAAATATCTATTCAGATGTTTAGCCCATTTTAATAATATAGTAGCTCTTTCATTGTTTAATTGTTTAATTGTATTGTGATATTGGAAACTACTGATGTTTATTTTTCTGTGGCTATGTAAGATTGTCTTCTTTCTTTTATGAAAAATATACATGTATTTGTTGATAAATGGGCATATTTTCTATCTCCATTGTATTTTCACATATTTTGGGAAAAAGAGAGATATATCTATATTTAAATCTATACCTCCATAGATCATTTATATTGGTACACGTATCTATGTTTATATCTATTTCAATCTATCTACCATTCTTTCTATAATGCTGTTTCACTTTTTACTTTTTTCTCTTTACTTTGGTTGTGATTTTTCTCTTCATACTATTATGATATAGTTGTTCTAAAATCTCTTTTGTGCTCTTGAGATTATGGAATGGATTTTAAGTGTCAGATATAATTTACAGTTAGAAATTTTTTATTTAGTCCTTCCTATTTTTATTCATCTTATTCAATACTATATTTTTCCCACATCATAAATATTTTAGGGGATAGAGGAGATGAGTATTTTAATGGTATGTAGTGGTATCTCACAGCAGTTTGATGTTATGCTTGCTTAATAGCAAACTATGTTGAAAATTTTTTGTTTGTATTCTATATGTATATGTTAGTGAGATATCTATTTGTTCAATGCTTTTATCATTTTTAAATTGTTTTATTATTGTTGAGTGTCAAGAATACTTTGTGTTTGTGAATTATTTGTTAGTATACTATAGTGACATATTTTCTCTTGGCATATTACCTGTTTTTAATTCTATCCATAATATACTGCATAGCAAATTTTTAATTTTAGTAAAATGCAGCTTATCATATATTTTTATTAATCACACTTTTGGTTTTGTAACTGAATATTAATTGTCAAACCCCAGATTCCAGAATAAAATTTCCCCTATATTTTCTTCTTAATGTACATAGTTTGAATTGTATATAGATCCATATTACATTTTGAGTTTTTAAAATGGTGTAAATTGTGTATCTATTTTCTTTTAATTTGAATGTCCAATTTTTTTCCCACTTGTTGAAAAGCCTATCATTTCACAATAGTTAACTGCATTTGCTTTTTGTCAAAACGAAAGCTGAAAAAAATTTGCCTATCATTGCTGTACTGAGAATTGAACCCAAAGACAAATTACCAGTGAGATATATCCCTACCTTTTAATTTTTGATTTTATTTTTAATTCATTGTGCAGCTGTGACTTAAAGGCATATGCTATTGTGTTCATCTAGTTCATAGTATTTTTATTTCTATTTTTGAGCTAAATACTTTTTCATTAATATGTATGTGCATCCTTTCCCAATAAAATGTTATGCTTTTTATACCAGCACTATAATGTATTTTGGTTAGTATGAGTATTCCAACACTGTTATTGTTCAATATTCTATTTTTTTGCTCTTATAGCAAGCATTATACAGCATCTGTTGATAGAAAAGAACGTTTTGTGTTTTTCATGTGGAGGGCAATCTACAAATTATATTGGGAAGATTATTCTCTTAACAATAACAAGTGTTCCAAGCCATGAACATGAAATATCTCTTTATTCATTATTTATTCTTTAATATCGTTCATCAGAATTTTCCAGTTTTTCTACTCACAGATCTTTATATGTATGGGTTTATGTGTTTTATTCTATTTGTGCCAACATATTTCATTATTTTGGTGTAATAAATTTAAAAATTTTAAATCCTACTTGTTCATTGTTTATATATAATTAATCAAGTTTATAGTAATTTTGTATCCTTCGTATTTCTTATACTTGCTTATGTGTTCTGAGTTTTTTTAGCATTAATTTATTTTTTATGATTATTTATGTCTTCTACCTAGGTCTTTATTCTCCTAGAAATACAGTGTATTTCCTCTCTTTAAAACTACATACATCTTATTTATTTTCCTATTGCACTGGCTTGGACCAAATGTTGTATATAAATAATTAGTAAAGGTATCTTTGCATTTTTCCTTGAGAAACAATCCAGTCCTTTTGTTTTACTATCAAATTTCATATTTTGAGATTCATTGTATTTGTTCTTTGTTGGCTTATAAAGGTCAAATCTACACAAATTTTGCTGAGAATTTTATTGCCAAATACTTTAATCTGCCTCAATTAATATTATTAGATGCTTTTGTTTCCTTTATCTGTTGATATAATGGATTGCATTGGTTGATTTTTCTAGTATGGTTTAGCATTGCTACTAAAATAAATATTACATAGTTCAAGTAAATCATTGTTTTTGTACCTTTCAAGGCTCAATTTGCTGATGTTTTATTTCATATGTTTTCATTTTTGTTATGAAAAGTATTGGTCTACAGTTTTTCTTTCCTATCATGTACTCTGTGGCTTTATTAGAATGTTGCCATCACTGAATTAACTGAGAAGTGTTCCATACATTTCTGTTTCTACATGTGATTGTGGATAACCGGTATTCTTTTGAAAAAAACTGGTATATTTCATTAGCAAATCATCTGGGTCCACTGTCTTCTTTTTTAAGGTTATTAATTAATGAGTTTATAGATACAGTCCTATTCAGATTATATATTATACATTGTGCAATTTTTAATAAATTATTTATTTTAAGTAATTGATATATTTCATCTGTGTTATCAAATTTGGGGGATGGAGATATTCATAATAACCCTGTTTTATACCTGCAATGTATATAGTATCATTCATGTTGGCCCTTCTTTTGTTTTTCACATAGATAATTTTGATTTTTTTTTTTTTTTGCTCATTTTGCCTTGACTAGAGGTATATAGATATTTCAAACGCTCAAACTTTTTAGGGAACTACCTTTGGTTTGGTTGATTTTTTTTCTATTGTTTTCTGATTTTAATTTTAGAGGATTTCTTCTATTATTATTATTTCTTTTCACCTGCTTATTTCAGCCTTAAATTTCTTCTCCATCTCATTTTCCTTATGCTACTATTTAGGATTTTGATTTTATGTCTTACTTAGTATATCTGTTTGATACTCTAAATCCCCCCATAGAACACTGTTATCTTTGCAGACCACACCTTTTATTGATAGGTTATATTTTTATTATTTTACTTAAAATAATTTTTTTGAAGAGACTTCTGAGTTCCCATATGTGGACTGAAACATTTGTTGTATAATTTCAAAATGATTGGAATTTTCTAGTTACTGAATTTTAGATTAGTAGTGTTTTACCCCAAAAGTGTACTTCACATGATAAATGAACAACAAAATCCTTTCTTTGTAGCACCTAGAATTCTATTTGAAAAAGTTGAACGTGTATGTATACTATAAAGTACTACTACCTTCTATTTTCTGTTTCTCAGAAGACAGAATATTCCCTATAAACCACTTACAAATAGATAATATTTTAATGAAATTTGTAGGCACTCTAGTGCAGTCTAGTACAATGGACTACAAAAAGTCATACTGTTTTGTTCCTAAGCAAATAAATTGGATTTCAATTTAAAATAATACATATTTATACTTTATAAGGCAGATTTTATACACTCCTACTGGCTTGTAAAATTTTTAATCACTCACTAATTTTAAACATTATTTATATTTTTATTAAAGACAATTAATCAAATCCAAAACATTCATGATGCATGTGTCTTCTGTAATTTAATGTTTTTTACTATACCACATTTTCTTACTTCTTTGTATAAAGTTATTATTAGGATTTGTGCACACAGTGTATGTAAGGACTCTGAAGTCCTGACCATGTCATTCTTCCTGAGAGTATATCTCTTTTAATCTTTTTGGCAAATTGAATAAGATACTGAGAAGTTCAATCCAAGCATATGCTGCAAGGAAACATGAGAGTTAGAGTTTTCTTAACAGTAAACTCTTAATAGTAAATACTTTGCAAAGTATTGCCCTTTCAGAATTTTTACAGTCAGGCTTAGAAGATGTTTATTCTCTACAGTAGAAGACTGAGGACAATTTAGTTCACTCATTCAAAGTTTTTCTCCTTTTTAGTTTAACTTCCGAATATGCATTTTAATAGTTTCAGTTTTACAGAAAAGAAAAGGAGAAAATACACAGATATCAGTAAAGCTCACCTCCCTATAAAGAACAGTGTCCTCCATTGCTAGCATCTTTCACCAGTGTAATCAACTTGTTAATACTAATGAACACATTTTCATGTATTATAATGAAACTTCATGCCTTAACTAAGGTTCACTCTATTGGGAAGTTCTATACAATTTGACAAATATACGTAGTCATTCACATTATCATATAATACTAAAGAGTTTCAGTAAATTCTTCTAAATTTTAAAATTCCCCTGTACTTTACTCTTCATCCCCCCCCTTCAGAAACCTCTGATAAACAGGTATTTTTATTGTCTATAATTTTATGAGTTCCAAATGTCATGGATATGAAATTGTGGAGTAGGTAAGAAGATTGTCTCCTCTCACTTGACATCATGTGTTTAAATTTCCTCTACAAGTCTTGTGTTTTCATCAGTAATATTCCATTGTTTGCATAAACCACACGTTGTTTATGCATTCAACTATTGAAGGCTATATGTGTCACTCTTGAGTTTTATCATTTATGAATAAAGCTGTTATAAACATCTTCATGAAAGTTTTTCTGTGGAAAAACATTTTAAACTTATTTGAGTAGATACAAAAGTATCAGATTACTGGATCACAAAGTAAGATTATGTCTAAGTATAAAAAACTTCAAGGCTATATGAGTTTGCATTTGCAGCTGTGGACAGTAAGTTATGCTGCTTCACATTGGCACTTTTTAGGTTCTGACAAAAAACAAATCAGACCAGTTCTGAAAAGATATGTGTCTCTTGACATCAAGCATTTATGAAAAAATTCACAAAGCTATGTAATCCTCCTCCATCCCCCACACAAACACTCCAAAGTTATTTCCTAGGAATTTTTCTCTCTCAACACAGTGTTTGTTCAATTTCTTGTAATTATTCAATTACCCCTTAGGTGGCTGTACCCTGCTGTGGCAGTGACTTTTGTTCCAAGTAAAATGAGATTTTCTGTGTTCATCTGTGTCCCATTTTGAGAAACAGGGTGAGTTATCTAGTGTGTCTAAGAAAATACATCTGAGAAGAACTGATGATTTGTAGTTTATACATTTTTCTAGTAAGGATGGGAACTGTGACTTCACAGGTAATTTTATGCCACAATTTTAGAGCTTTTAATTTAGGCTTATATGACTTCACACTGTAGCAAATGATTTAAAATATAAATTGGATATGACTGAATCTGGCCACCAATCTTTTTATTTCCTAAGGTCTGAAAGATTTTAAACATTTTGCTGTGATTCTATATCTTTCGCCTAATGGTTCTGTCTCCACTGTTGCCTTTGAATTTAGCAAAATCCCACTGGGGAAACTGACAGGATGTGTGAGGCCCTTTAACTTGCTAGTATATAATTTTAACCTCACAAGACCACTGAAAGCATTTCTCTTTTATTTCTTTTAGAGAACAATTTTCCTTTAACTGTTCAAAATTTAGCTTCCACATCAAATGAGCTTCCACATCAAATACCTTCAAGAACTTTGTTGATCACCAACAAGGCTGAGAACTGTTTGGTCCTCTCCAGAATAATCTTCATTTATCAAGCTCTCATTGCTTCCTGAGATCTTTACAAGATTTTTGTTTTGTTTTGTTTTTGTAATTTTCCTAGCTTTTATAGAATTTTTTTCAAGACCATTGACTACCCATGGCCCACTATATGTTATATATTTCCTTTCTGTCACTATTAAAGCTACTTTTACTAATTATAAAATAGTAAATTAGCATTTATAAAATTTTATAAATTTAGAGTTGTCAACAATTGTTTAACTGTTTCTTTTAATCCATAATTCTTTATTTCTCCCTGCAGTAAAGATTTATTGTTTATTTTCAGTTTCCACAGTTTTGTAAGAATATTATTTTTTCTGAAATTATTTCCTTTCTTCTTTTTTTATCAGTACATGTTTACAATACATAATGTATACATTCATTGTGGAGAATTAGTATATGTACATATCATATCTTGATCCCTTTTTTACTTCTTTATATATTTTGCTAAAACATTTCAATTTATTAAGGGCTAGTTAATTTTAACATTAGTTTTTGAAAATCCTTGACCACCAAATCTTTAGATATAACTTGTGCTCAATCTTTTCTCCTCTGCTCTTGTGATACACATTTCATGTGTGTTAGATTATTTTGCCATGCCTGTCTTCCTTCTTTCCTTTTCTTCCTTCTTTCCTTCTTGCTTTCTTGTTTTCTTTCTTTCCCATAGTATTGAGGATTTAACCCAGGACCTTTGGACTAAGCTATATCCCCATATCTTTATTATTATCATTATTATTTTATCTGAGATAGGGTCTTGCTAAGTCACAGATTGCCAAGGTTGAGCTAAGATTTATGATCTGCCTGCCTCAGCCTCCCAAAGTGTTAGGCTTATAGGCCTGTCCTACAATATTAGGCTTATTTTTTATTTGAAAAAAGCCCTCCAATTTTATTTTCCTATGTTTACTGTAACAAATTGTCAAAAAGTAGGTTGCTACAACAACAGAAAATTATAGTATTCTCTCAGTATGATGGTTGTAAGTTTGAAATGTAAATGTCAGCATGGTTTCTTTTGGGTGTTGTTAGGGAGAATTTATTTCATACTTTTCTGACAGCTTCTGGTGAAAACCAACAATCCTTGACTTGTAGATGCTTCTTTCCAATATTTCAATCTCTACTTATATCTGTAAATAACATTCTCCCTTCATATTTATGCACCCTCTCACCCCATGTCTCTCTTGCATTTCATAGAGAAACAGGTCATACCAGATAAAAGTTCCACTCTATTTCATCATCCTTCCCTTTTAGCATATCATATCTACAATAATTTTATTTTTAAATAAGATGGCATTATATGGTACTAGGAGTTAGGGCTTCAACACATTTTTGAGGGATCCAAATTTCACATACTGTACCTTTACTTATTTTCTCACATTTTCACCTATTTTTAACACATAACTGTATTTATTTTAAAGTTTCTATCTATATATTTCATTATCTAGATTAAATCAATTGCCTCCTTTTTCTTTTAGTTTTTCATTTACATAATACAGTATTTGCTTGCTTGAAGAAATTTTTTTTTGAAGAATTTTAAATAAAACCAGAGCCCTGTATTTTGGAGTCTGAGTTCTCCGGAAATAAAGTTCAGGACAGAGAATTCTTATCAAGAAAGTCTCATAAGGAAAGCAATGACATAGAATAAGGAACAAAATGGAGTGGCAAATACATCCTTCCAGTACTGTTTAACCTTGTGACCTATAGGGAAAGATCTCAGAATTATATATGGTATCCTGTTGTTGGACCTGAGTCAAATTAGAAATGGCTCAACTCTTCCATTATCTTTCTGATAGCCACACAGGAGCATATATTGACTTATAACTGCAGCTGAGACTGTTCTTGATACCCCACCTGCTTCCAGAGGTGTCTACATGGACAACAGCAGACTTGAATTTGAACCATAAATTCAAATTGAAATGGGCCAATCTGTAAATTGTCATTAGAAGGCTTGGATTATACAAATTTGCACCAGTCAGTAGGCTCAAATTTGGGCCAATCACAGGCCTTTTAGTGTTATATAAATACCGCTCTTCTCACACTTCTTGAGTTGGTCCAGGAGGGCTCCTTCCCATGCCAACTCCCAAGATGTGGCATTCAGGCCCTGGTCAAATAAAACCTCACTCTGCTGATCCTGTAAATCCATACCTAATTTATTTCTTGGCTAGTGAGGGCTGGGAAAGCCTGGTAAATCTACTTAGGACTCTTATCCTGGCTAGTATGGGCAGAGTGGTTGTTGTCAAGCAAAGCTGTCAACATTAGGAGCTGTTTGCCTTGAAGATTTACAGAGAGAGCTGGCAGAAATACACAGATGGAGATGGCAGCATCCAGCAGTGGCAGAGATCAGCGGCAGCAACTGGCAATTTAGGGTGCAAGGTTATAACACTAAGGGCTGAAGACTATGGGCACTTGGAGTTCTAGGATGCTGAGGTCTACTGGCTCTCAAAGCCTGGAGCAACTAGAAAACTATATATTTCCAATTTATATTTCTATATGAATCAAGCCAAGAAACTCTCATCTAATTGACATCAGACAATTTGAAGTAGCAGGATTGCCTTTTGCATCCATTTATTAAAAAGACACTATCTTCAACTCCTGGGAAATGTATGTAACTTTGCAGAAATCTGTTGTTAGTCAAGGGAAATTACTTGAAAAAGGGGGATTTCTGTTAATTATAAACGATCTTTAGTAGCTACAAATGTGGACATCAGCATGTTAAGGAGGTGTGACACCAAAACAGAATCTTCTACAGATACTAAAGCTTGTATTATAGTTCTTAAATAACAGGCCAATTTTTCTCTTTGAGACAGACAGAATGGGAACAATTAGTTTTAATTTTTCCAAGATTCGCCTGAGTTAATGTCCAACTGCAGTTTTGACAAGAATCAGTGTCACTTCCTTTGCCATTTTATAATTGCCAAGACCTTCAAAGACTTTAATTGTGTAGTCTGTTTGTTGTTCAAGGCCTAGATCCTTATGTAGTCCTATTCTAAAATCTCTGACTCTTTAATACAATCAAAACTCAGAAAACTGTTTTCTATTTTTAGAACTTTTAAGTAAAAGCTTGTGTCTGTCATCCGCATGGCTTCAAACCTGGGAAAATATCTTGAGAAAACAACTGTGTAGTTCATGTCTCTCAACTCCTCACTACTTCTCTTTCTACCTCAAATAGCAAAAGCTATTTTACTCCTCCTTAATAATTCTACTGTGCCCAGGTAAATGCATATTTTCAGCTTACTGAAAATGATCAATATTAGTAAGTATCCACAGGGAAAAATATAACTCAAACTATCAGTTAACCACTCCATGGTTTTATTTTCAGAAACATAATTACTACTGATGTTTTTTCTTCTAATTTCTTTATTTTATTTTTCTAGGTTTTTTTCTCTATTTGTTCATGATAGGCATACTGGCCAACAGCAAATTATTCTATTCAAGGGCAAACTTTGAGGATTAAAAATTATTTTAAATGAAAGTTATTGTTCTATGTTAAATTCTTATTTTTATGATGTTTTTAATAGAATCAGATATATTAGTTCAATAAATAGAAAAATAATAAAGCTACTCAATTTTAGAAATGAGGAAGAACTTATTACACAGGTGAAAAGAAAAATAAATTTAACAAAAGTAAACATAAGCATTATAAGCAAGTCAAAAATTAATCTAAAGGCAAAAAGAGGCAAATAGGATGTGGTTATAAAGTATGGGTAAGCTACAATAAAAGATAAAACTGGGAAGTTTAGCTGGTAGTAACTTACAGAAGGATTAAATTGTTACCAAGAATTTAATAAATTTATATATGTAAAAATTTTCTAAATATTTTGTTAATACTTCCTAAAATAGTCAACACATGTCAAATTAGGCTGTAAAAAATAGCCAGCTCTAAGTATTCAACTAAGATAGGAACTGCAATATTCTTGATGGTCACTGGAGAAATATAGAGAATTACAAATGACAAAAAACCTCTATTTGAACAATTAGAAACATATATAAATTTCTTATCTGACATTTAAATAAAAATATTACCAAAAATGCATATCTTAATTAACTGGTTGCTGAAGGTCCCCCAAAATGTATATCTGCTAATTTTCATATTATCATGAATTGCTTGATCGTGTGGCCTCTCATTTAAATAACGTTCTTTGGTCTCTTTTCTACATTGCTTTTTGTTTTGTTTTGTTTTGTTTTGTTTTTTGGTACTGGGGATTGAACTTGGGTCCTTGAGCTTGTGTACATTGCTTTTTATAGCCACATTTCTAAGATTTAATTAATAAAGTATGACAAGAATTGATTGTTCAATCTTCATTGCTTTTGTCTTTCATCAGAATTTGTTTGCTCTGGAGTTTTACTCTTTCTCTCTTCTAGACTATTACCATGACTCATGTTCAAGCAGGGAACTGAACAATTCTTCCCCGCCAGAATGAATGATCATGTGAAACCCACCTTCCCTCCTCACTGCAGCACTGATTTTCTGAATTTTGAAGACCGCTCACTCTTTCACTCTTGTGAATTAGCATGAGATAAAATAATTTCTTTTCTAAGTAAGGGATCTTTTTTTAGTCAATTTAGCCTATTTTCAAAAATATGCAAATGTAATTGAGAAAAAAATAAATGTTTCCATTAAGAGAGGCAGGTAAAAGAATGTGGAAAAAGTTGATATATAGGTTTTGGTTGATGAAAAAAAAGAACCCACAGTCAGGTATGAAGGTTCATTTTTAAGGACTAGTGAAAGATTCACATAAAATCAGTCACTGAATTTTTAATGGTAAGGTTAGGAGTATGTGTAGAATTGGAAAACAATGTCGAAAACAAGTGGAGAAGGAAAACTCAAAAACCAATTATTATGTGTTTGCTTACACAATCTACTTTTAATTTAATAATTCATAGGACTGAAACTAAATCACTTAGCCTCAGCAATGGAAAGTACAAAAATTATAACTTGTTTCTCAAGTAATTGAGAATACATTAATAATGTATTACTTTCAATTTTATCTTCATTTTTTTTATTTCTTGAACCTTAAAATGACTTAAGAGACATATTTTACCTAGCCTTCATTATGATTTTATATATTTGAAAATAGTTAAATAAACCTTTATTATAAATGAAAACTGACAAGTTTTCTTTACATTATAATGGAATAATTTTGCCATTTCATCAGTCTTTGTCATGGTAACAGAAAAAGCTTCAGAAATATCATTTATCATTCATTAAGAAATTGTGAATATTCCATTTTGACTACATAAATATATTTAAAATCAAAATCTTGTCTAAATAGCCATCTCAAAAGAAGAAAAAGATGCCATTTTTATGCCATTTTAAGAAGTATCTTACTTCAAAATAGACAAGAAGCAAATATTTGATGGATATTATTTAAAACTTATTGAATGTTACTGAAAAATATATTTAGAAATTATACACACCAGTGTTCTTTTGTAGCACTGACATACTGAGTGATCTGTGCCACAATTTTCTCATGAACACAAAAGATAAAGTTAAAATATGAGTCAGCAATGTTATTATAAATGTTTAAAAAATAAGTAAATATTTAAAACAAAATTATCTTTTTGTTCATTACATATTCACAGCTATAAAAGAAGATTCATTCTTACATTTTATCAAACTTAGATCAATTCACTTATCAGAGTACTATTGATTTTGAGAGTTCATGCAATTAATTATGCCCAAGGCACTAGCATAGCAGTAAGGTAATAGGGACAACTGGTCCTCAAAGAATGTAGCTGCTTTGGGTGAGATCATTGTGGGCAACTTTTGCCTGAAGTATCGGACCATCACTTCTCTGGGAAATAATCATGAAAATCCCAAGGGAGTAAGATAATGGAATGATTATAAAAGGTCAACAGTAGAAGGTGGATGGCTCCCATTATTGTTAACTCTTACTCTAATTTAAAACACCCTGGCAATACTGAAAAATATGGAACCTAAAATATACTAAAAAATTACCCAAACTTTCTTTGTATTTTCATCAGTCTTTCCAACACTTTGGTGTTTATGTTATAGAATCATAAAAAATTGAAGCTAAGAAAACTGTAGTAGCTTACACTGTACAAATTTGCTTTTTCAAATTATATTACCTTGAGTTATAAAGCATGAAATAATATCACCAATCAATCATTAAGAAATGTAATTGTACATGAAAGTAGTCAGCACAGAATACAATGAAATGCTATGGATAAGTAAATTAGGTTGCAATTATCTTTAATAATATCTTTTAGAAAGTCAAGTTCTCTGCTATACCAAGAACAAAACTTTAAGGACGGATATTCATGATATATATTATTAGTATTTCTTTATGAGTAGTTACTAGCTGGAGGGCATTGAATAAGTGAATAATTAGTGTAATCTGATTTTTGAAATAACAATTAATAAAGGTACCTTTAAAATAATGAGTAAAACATCTTATACGTTTAATAAAGATTTAATATTTTAGAGATAAGAGTGCATGAGTACAAGTTGCCAAATATAGTTTTACAAGTAATTGCTAGCCAAGGAGAAATTGTATCTCAGGAGTACCATTTTCTTTGTGTTGTTTAATTTTTCAGAAATTACATAATTAAAAAGACAACTTAGGAATTTTATTGGAAGCTTGATTTAAATATTTTCCTCTACATCATCTAATTTTTAAATGTCTGTCTGAAAAAAGTATGTGTTCACCAAATTATGCAACAGATTTCTACAAGTATGTGTGCATATGTACATTTCAATATTACTGAGGTTGCAGTAAAATAGAGAGAAAGTCATCTGACAAATAATATTTTAAACAAATGACACATCCTGTCTAACATCCATTAAGGTATGAGATTAATATTCCTACTTTAAATTTGCTTTTTTTTCCATGCTCAGGCTTTCATAATTTTCTCTCTTGGTAAGTTATAACTATTAAAGGACATATAGTAAAATGAATCTTTTTAGGATGCAACAAAATTCGTACCCAACTGCTTCCAAACCAATACATTAGAAATGGATATTTAAATATAATGAACTCTTCAAGTATTTTCTAAGAAATAATGGGATAAAAAAGAGTCACAAGTCATCATTGAAGATGACTCTTACTTGTGACACTTTAAAAGAAAGAGATTAAAGTTATCATTTTATTTTGATTTACGTAAGTGGTCACATAGCAAATACTGGTATTTTTTTATTAAATGTTGATTAATATGATTAATGAAATATTTTCATTTTTGATTGTAACATTTTATAATTTTAGTCATATTTCAAAGTTTTCATCATGTTTTTTTCATCACTTAGTATATTTTATAGACACAATTTCTTTACATATTTATGGAGTACACTATGATAATTTGATGCATGTATAAAATAAAGGTAATTAGTATTCCCCATTTTTTTACTGGGAATCTTTTGTCTCTTCCAGTTAGTTTTGAAATGTAACATAGATTGCTGTTGACTATATTTACCTATTCTGTAGAAGAACAGAACTTATTGTTTCTATGTAACTGTGTTTGAGTACAGGTTATCTAATCTTTCTCAATCCTTTCTTGCTCCTTGCTTTCCAGTTTTCTAATCTCTTCCATGAGGTTAACTTTTTCAGACACCACGTATCAGTGAAAACACGTGTTATGTTTCCTCCTGTGCCTGGCTTATCTATTTTAATATTATTTCCTTCAATTACATCCATATTCCCACAAATGATAGAACTTTTATTCTTTCTAGTGATTGTATAATATTTCATTGTATGAATATATCATATTTTTATCCATTTATTCAATCAGGGAAATTTAGGTAGATTCTGTTTTTTGGTCACCATTCATAGTGCACAGATATGTTTAATATATATATTGATTATATACCCAGAAATGTGATGGTTGGATCATATGGTAGTTCTAGTTTTAGATTTTTTAGGAATTTCTTTACAATTTTCCACACTGGGTGTACTGATTTATATTTCTACCAATAGTGCATATAAAATCCCCTTTCTCTACCACCTCACCAGGAGGGTTTTTTTTCTCTCTTCCTTTTGGACAATAGTCATTTCAATTTGGGTGACATTATATCTCATTGGGGTTTTGATTTGCAGTTTCCTGGTCATGTGATATACTTGTTAAATATTTGTATGCCCTCTTTTTAACAATGTCCATTCACATAATTTTTCCACGTTTAAATTGAATTGTCTGTGTTTTTGTCAGTGAGTTTTTGAGTTCCTCATATCTGAATACTAATTCCTTGTCAGATGAGTTGTTGCAAATATTTTTTCTCCTTACTTTGGTCTCTCTTCAATATTTTTCTTATCTCCTTCACTATGCAGAAGCTTCTTATTTGAATGTAAACTCATTTTTTCTACATTTTTGCTTTCGTTGCCTTCCCTTTAAGGTCCTGTCTAAAAAGCCTACATATATCAATATTTAAAAGTTTTTTCCTTATGTTTTCTTCAAGTAGATTTATAGTTTCAGATCTTGTCTTTTTGTCGTTGGTCCATTTTGAGTTAAATTTTTTATGGGATAAGAGGTAGGGACCTAATTTTATTATTCTACATAATATATATCCTATTTTTCAAGATAACTTTGTGAAGAGATTGTCCTGCCTATAGTGGATGTTCATTGGATTCTTTTCATAATTTAGATGGCTCTTTGTATGTGAATTAATTTCTAGGTTCTGTATTTTGCTCGCAGTTGTGATATACTTGCAGGATTATGACTAATTAAAAGATAAAAACTAATTATTTCAAAACAAATGATATTAATTATAGTTCTTTTTTACTTTCTTTTTTTTTTGGTGTGTGTATGTGTGTGTGTGTGTGTGTGAGAGAGAGAGAGATCCTGGGTATTGGACCTAGTAGACATTGAACATAGGCTAGGCAAGTACTATTCCACTATTCTATTCCCAGCCACTTATTACACTTCTGAAATAAGAGATTCTGATCTATGATCTGCATATTCAGAAATTCATGATTCTATACTTCTGCAGATTAACAGGGGAAGTGATACATTTGTAAGTTATTACATATGCTAAATTACTAATTGGTTACAGTTACATGATTATTTTTATAATTATTATTCTGTAGTTAGGATGCCTTCCTTATTGTTTTGAATTTAACCTCTATACATTTTCATATGTCACATATAATCTCCACTATTGTCTGAGGTTTAAACATTTGTTTAAAACCATTAAAAGTACTCACATATTTCATTCAATTATTTGTCATTTCATTGGATAATTGCCATTGAAAACTTTTCTTATATTTTCAAGTACTAGGATGGAAATATTGATATTTCTTACCTTGGGAGTATGGAGCAGTGGCAAATTGAAAATTGAAGTTGTGTTATATTTCTAGACCAAATGAATACAACACACACAACACACACACACGTACACACACACACAAACACACACTTTATGAGAGTGCATTACCAAAAATGCATTAGCTTATTGTCTTAGTTACTTTTTTGTTGTTGGAACAAAATGGCTATATCCATGAGTTAAAGGGAGAATGGTTTATTTGCACTCACAGACTGTTACATTTTTATCAAATAGTTGGCTGGCTCCACAGCCAACTGTGATAGAGGAGAAACAGTTCATGCCATGGCCTGCAAGAAGCAGCAAACAGCAGCACTGAGCCACATTTTCCTTTTTATTCCACTCAGGGTACAAGCCTATTGGTTGGTGTCACCGAGACCCAAGGCGGGCCTTCCAATTATCTACAGCCAGAACTATGCTAAACCAGTCAGTGAACTAATTCAGCTATCACACATCCTTAATCCATAGTCACCTACCCTAGATCCAACCACCTCCCAAAAGCCCCATCTATGACTGCATAAGGCTTTGGGGGGATATCTAGATACAAGTCATGGCATTTATCTATCTACCTCATAAGTGTTTTCCTTGAATAGTAGATCAATCAATGAGGACTGTTTATAGCATTAACCAATTCTTTCAGTATTGTGTACCTAGAATATTTAGGACTACTGAAATAAAAAGAAGAACATATTTTTAAAAAAATATTTTTCTGGGCTGGGGATTTAGTTCAGTGGTTCCACTGCCTGCCTTGCAAGCACAAGGTCCAGAGTTCCATCCCCTGTACCAAAAAAAAAATTTCTTCTTTTCAAAATTTAAGAATCTGTATATTTTGAATAATAGTACTTTACCAGATATGTCTTTTGAAAATATCTTCTTTGTCCTATGGCTTGACTTCTCATTTTCTTAATAATATATTTAGCAGAGAAAGACTTTAATTCTAATGAAATTCTGATTAACAATTTTTTTTATGGATTGTACTATTGTTGTATCTAAAAGAGTCATCACCTTATGCAATATTACTTAGTTTTCATTTTCTATGAATTTCAGTTTTTCATTTTACATATAAGTCTTTGACTCATTTGCTTTAATGTATGAAGGTCCTATATAATGTCTAGATTGATTTTTTTGGATGTGAATGTCTAGTTGTTCTGGTACTATTTGGTGAAAAGTTTAGTTTCACTGTATTATCTTTGCTCCTTTGTGAAAGATTCACTGCATTTATGAAGATTTCTTCCTAAGTTCTCCATTCTATCCCAATGATGTTTTTCTATTGCCTCACTAATATCAAAATATGTTAATTATTGTAGCTTTTTTTTTCTTGAAGCATCTTACCAAAGAAAGATATAGGTGACAAAAATAATTTCACAAAAATGATTCACATCATATGTTTTTGAGAAATGAAAATTAAAACATGGAAATATGTATTATAATGACCCAAATCCATAGCAATGACAATGTCAAATACTGGTGGAAATGCAAAAGGGTACAGTGACTTTGTTGTTGGCAGGTTTTTGTTTTGTTTTTGCTTGTTTCATTTTTTTTAATACATTTTTATTATAAAATTAAGAAAAACATAGCATTTATATCTGTACAAAATCTGTATAAAATTCTTTACATTCATTTTATTTCTGTGTGCTAAAACTTGGAAGCAACCAAATTGTTTACATTCATTTTATTTCTATGTATTAAAACTTGGAAGCAACCAGTGTTGTAGATAAATGGATAAACTCTATTATATATAAACAATGAAATATTGGTTAGCACCAAAAGAGAATGAGATATCAAAGCACAAAGAAACATGGAGAAACCGAAATGTCAGGTAAAAGTGCCAAAGACCAAGACCAGACCAGGCCACAACAAGCCTTTATTAGGGGAATAGATCTGCCGGGCTGTCTCTGAACAAAGGAGAGACAAAAAGCAATATGGTTGGGGCAGGGAGAGTCTTTTATAGAGACTGGGGTGGGGCTTGTAGGGGCTGAGGTGGGGTTGAGTGAGGTAGTGATCAGGGAGTGGAGGAGCCGGTGACGTCACTAGGTGGTAGGGGGTGAGTGAGTATTAGGTTACTCTCTAGGTGGGACCAGGGGCATGCTAGGAGGAAGGGTTTATTCTTTGGTGGGAGCAACCATCTTGGCATGACGTCACACAGGGGAGGGGGCAAGGCACCATAGGAAGAGGGCAGCTACTATACATAATAGCTGCTGAGGTAGTGGAAGACCTATCATTAACTACTTACTAGCATGTGAAAGAAGTGAATCTAAAAATACCAAACACTTCATGGTTCCAAATATACAATCTGGAAAAGACAAAATGTGGAGGTAGGAAAAATATTACTGTTTGTCAGAGGTTACTGTGGGGTAGAGGTGAATAGGCAGAGCAGAGAGGACTTTGAGGACAGTGCAAACAGTCTGTAAGTTGTTGATAAATACACATCACTATACATTTGTCCAAATCCATAGAATGTACAATATTGATAATGTACATTCAAGAATTTAAAAATCAAGTGTAAAATTAAGAATAAAAACATAGACCATGGGCAAAAACGATATGCCAACAAACATATTACCAAGGTCGATGATGTTGACAATGAGGAGGATGTGCATTTTATGGTGAAAGTAATATTGCTCTATAACAATTTTTAAAAGACAAAAAATTAGGACAAGTAACATAAAATTTCAGAGTAGCATTTTCCGCATGAGCTCTTAAGACAGAGTTCTCAAATTGTTAATATTTCAATAATTAGAAGCATTAAATTGGAAAACTAGTATCTCTGTAATAAAAATGATTTAATGGATGTGGGTTTAAATTTTATATTGTTTTATATAAATATTACATATCATTCAACATTCAGAGTAAAATCTTGATTTTTAAAAATTTTTTCACACTATTTTTTCTATTTAATAAAGGAGCATAATGACCACCAAAGCACATAATAATGGTAGTTTAAAAATGATATTTAACTTTGTCTAGCCACCAAATTTATTGCAAGTTTCAAAAAGGTATTTCTTATGAAGCCATAGTTATATGCTGCAATTAAATAAATTGTTTGTGTTTATTTATTCATATTAAGTGCTGTCATCCATTAGATTAAACATCCATTATCTAAAGTGCTATCGTGGAATGGCAGAAATCACAATTTAATTTTTCATTGATGATATGATTTAGACATGATATAGAGTAGAAAGAGTTCCATGTTTAAAATATACCTTATAAAGCATCATTAATATAGATTAAAATTTATAGCATTTCTATATTTGAGTACTAGTTTGCAGATTGCAAAAATTTTGCCCTCACAGCTGCCTTTACCTTTAGTAGTGTGACTTTAAGTATATCTAAGATATGAAATTTTCCAAACTATGTAATAGACAATTCTGAACAATTGTAAGTATACATGAATGTTCGATTACATGACATTTATGCATTTTTCTTAACTCTATAAGTATAATGCACATAAATTTATTTTTAAAATAAATTAAAAGTGGAAAGTAGTAAATTATGTTCTGAGATAAAAATAAAATTTTGCAAAAATCCATGTTCATACATTCCAAACATAGTAACAATCCAAATTTACTTTTTATCTTTCTTTACTTTGTGGCCCTTTAATTAACACAATTCTATTTTTATAGTGGTATATATGGAAAATATTTTTCTAGATTTTAATTTATTGTTAAAAATCTAATTATCATTCTTGACTTTCTATGGAATATATATCTCTTGGAGGAAATTTATTTTTGTAATAATTTTTAAGGCTGCTGCACACAACTAGTCACTTTACAAAATTTAAAATATTTAGAATGCATCTAGTATCATATTACAAAGGAAAAAAAATCTTCTATACAAATCGTGCTAATTAAGTAATTGGTTTCATCCCCTAAATATTACTCTGGTTGCTCAACATAATTTCAAACAAGGTAAACTTATTATTTTGTAGTTAATTGAATTTAATAAATTAAAATTATATTTTATTAAATTGTTCCATAATCAATAAGAAAAATCCAACATTCAGAAATAATTTACGAACATGAAACCCAATAGTATTCTAAACTATTTTGATCCTTCTTAGCTATGCAAAACAAATAATCTATACTCACAATAATTTTCCTTAGAGATATTTTATTTATGATTACATATACATAACATGCATTTATGTGTACATATATCTGTATCCATCATATATGGAACACAATATTTTTCATAATTTTGAGTGTAAGGCAAAATACTAACAATTTAACAATTTGGTTTTATTATTTTCCTCTCCTTTTTAATAGTGATATTTTTTATTTTTTCAAATCATAAATCTGTTGATATTTTAATATCTCTATCACTATACCAATACAACACTTAAGTATCATCATCTCTAAAATTAATAAAGCCAAAATATATGGAAAAAATTCAGTGCTGAGGCACAAAGTGATATGAAATGACTCTTCTGAATATATATATACATATATATGTATATATCTTTATTAAACTCCCAAGAAAAATTGAAGCATATGTCAAAGCTTAACTGTTTTCTTTTGTTAAGAAAAACCCTATTAATTACCACAAAGGTTACTGTTCTTCAGTTTATAATTTTAATAACTATATCAGACTTTTCCATGGTAGGATATTCAAACCTCAGTACATTTCCATCTTAAATTGCAACTTGTTTCAAATTTAATTCACTCTTGCAGACACTTTAATAAATTGTTACAAACTCTATAGTTAAAAGCAATATCTTCAGCCATCAGGGAAACGCAAATCAAAACTACATTGGATTTCATTCAGTCCAGTCTGAATGGCTAAAATCAAGTATATAGAAAATAAGTGATAGGGATGATGGTAGAAAACAGAACACATATACACGGTTAGTTGTAGCGTACATTTAGTACAGACAATATTTAAGTCTGTACAGCAGTTTCTCAAGAACTAAAAATGGACCTCATGTGGGTCTGTTGTGTCTGGAAGGCCACATTATTATTTGAAAAGTTTACTTATTTATACACTATTTGCTAGATTGCTCTATACATTGTATAAACATTGAAAAGTTTATGGATTTATGATATAAACATTCCAAATTTGTAATTTCAAAAGGTGCAGAACTTTTTTTAAAATTTAAAATATTTAATTCTCAAAAAATGTTTTCAATTGCAAGGATTAGTTAGATATAAATATTAAGACAGCTCAATTATGTGCAATAATCATTGATGTACAGGTTTTGTGTTCTTTTAAAAAGTAACAGGAATGACCTTTAATCATTTCATGTATTTTTGTTATTTATTCTTTACAAATTTCTTTGTGAAATATTCAGTATAAACATATTCTCAGATACTTCACTCTTCCTTAAAGAAAGATATTAAAAGAAAAAGCTGCAATGGTATAACTCTAATACCTTGCATTGACACTTATGTACAGGTCACTGAAAAATTCCTAAGGTAATATTATAACATCATCATAACAAGAGAGTACTGCTTACTTTCAATTATTCTAAAATGTAGTAAAGTAAAATCTCTAGTTACCATAGTCCTTCACAGAACTATGCAAGTGGTGTAGACAATAGTTTCAACACAGCCAGTTTTAATAGACCAAGAATTCTTATTAGTACAATGTGGCTACAGCACACTTCGCCTATCATCTGTGGTGGAGAGCTCACCTGAGCACCAGAGGAGCGCTTGTCTCAGAAACGGATTTGGACAGGAAACAAGTAGCCTTCTGTAGAAATGGAAA